>NC_067433.1:22670055-22915141 GCF_009764475.1 Pristis pectinata | reverse complement strand
CACCATCACTTGTCCCTCTTTGTCATCTTAAGTCAATGAATCCAGAAAAAAATGATTGTGTCATCCGCTCCTGCAGTGTCAAGCTCTGGAAATGATCCCGCAAAGATTCTCTTTAAGAAGCGCTGCTTGTAGACACTGACAGAAGAAAAGCACCATCAGCCGTGTGGAAAGTCTTGTGCAAGTCTTCATTTACTGGAACATGTCGGCATTAGAAAGATTCGAATATGTTGGCATGTTCATTTAGAGATATTCCGAATATTATTCTAGAAAAATATCAGAAAATTGTAGATAAATTAGCCTACATTCAGCGTGTGGAAGTTCACATAATCTGTATTAGAATGAACATAACAAATAAACTCGACTAATGTGAGCGGAGCAGGGGTTCAAAGTGGATTTTAAACGAAATAAATGTGCAACGAATACAGTTAATTTACTTCTTTCCATTAGTTTCCGGCAAGACAATTCATTTGAGTTCGCGCAGCGAATTGCGAGGAAGTGTAAGTGGTATGTCTAGGAATAATATGGATCCGAATAAATTGACTTAATATACGGTGTAACCTTGTCTGTAAATTTACCACTGAACCAGATCTAAGTTTGAGGGTGAAATGTTTTCCAGTGACACAGTGAAGGGAATACCAGGTTTCATTTAGTGAGCCATACAAGGTGCCCAGAGCTACGTTTTACAGCCCAAAGAAGGAAGTAGATGGAACTGGTCACAGTCAAGGCGCCCATCGTACCAGCTTCAGCACGGGATACTCTAGCTCAGCGTGAGTGAGTTAATTACTAAGCCACAGTCGATGAGGAATTTCCAGCCAGAAAGGGCTGATCAGAACCAAAGGCGGTACTTCATATCAGCCTCCTCCAATGTCAACTTATTACACACTTCCAGACTATTCGTCTGTGGTTTTCTTCACATTCAGTATCTGTATCCCCTCTCCTAAAGTACACTGAAACGTTTTCCTCAAATGCTAATTCTGAAGGTTGATCCATGTTCTCACCCCTCTATAAATCATTAACTGCAGAATTTCCCGACTGGATATAATCCTGACCATTACCCCTATGTACCCGGGTTTAGGGTAGCTCACAAGTGAAAAAGTTCTGCCCATGGGCAGCTTATAACACGTCACCGTTTTACAATAAGCCCCGGTCACCACCCAGTATCAACTCCACCTTTCGAAGATGAGGACCCAGCTCATTGACTGGCACACGGGCACGAGAAGATCCTTCGGCTCTGGGTGTTGCTCCCCCCAAGCCTCAGGATTATTGAGGTCCAGCTTATTTCCGGGATGCTCTCTCCCTGGCGATTTCGCCGTTTGTGAGGGTCCTTGACCTGGCCGTGGTGACCTTCAGAACAAACGACTTCACCTCATGACCAGGTTGTAACATGGGAATGTCGCAAATGAAATCTGAGAGGCAGGAAACCATTGGTGTGGTTTCTCTTGTCTGACGTCACCACTAGATCACAAAAACCGAAGCTGCTTCCCAGAACAGTGAACACAGAGGTTGTTCGTAAAGTTAAAGAAGAAAATGACCATTGGACCGATTCCGCACATCTTAAGGTGTACAATAGCCAAATGGCTGGTTTGAAGTGCTCTTTAAACCAGTATTTATATTTATTTAATGGACAATATTTGCGACTGATGACCTTTCCTCAGAACACATCGGCTCCGACACAAATTCTAAAGACTAGATGTTGGCCTTGTTGAATCCAATATCACCTTTTGAGATCCCGTGTGTTATACATTGCAGAGATGATTCACAATCGGTTCAGCTTTTGCAGCCATTTGCGGGGATAACCCCACGCTGACATTCTTAACAGGACAGATTTATAGTCATAATGGGTGCATGTCCATCCCTTGTCATGAACATTTTGTTCAACATATGGTCGCAGTGCATTGAGAAGATTTCCGCCCAGATATAATGTTCCACAGATACTGCAATGCTCCCAATATCGGAGTGAGATTTAACTCACTTATCATATCCCTGAGACCCCTGGAGAAAATGGAAAATTGCACATTTATTATGTGGAGATTGTGATGGACGGAATTCAGCTGTTTCTGAAAGCAACAATGCTCAATACTGGACAATCATCGATTACTATCTCAGCAACACGGGACTTCCGTGGATTTAGACAGTGAACCGTTTCGGTTATTTGGTGATTGGACTCTACAAAGAAAAGGTGTTGAGAGAAGACGGGAGTGGAGGGCCAGCGCCTGAACTGCTTCCGGCGAATCGTGTCTCGCTCTTTTGCAGTTTCCGTTCCTTCCAGTGGGTGTCGCCATCACTCAACAGATTGGGATTACACCTCAACCTGATGGAAGCGGCGTGGCGTGTTGCGGCGAAACATTCTGTCCTGCTATAAACTGAATTTACACAAGAGCGAACTTTGTCCCTTGAACAATCCGATGCCATTGGATATTAATCTGTCTTTTACAATTGTAAAAGATCATTTTACCTACTTAGGTGTAACTTTTACTGAAATTATAAGCATTTATTTAAAGAGAACTTTCTTGCTTTACTGGATCATGGTGAAAAGGGTCTTACCAAATTGGTTACCCCTCTCTATATCGCTGATTGTTCGGCATTAATTCTATTAAAATGAATATTTTACCTAATGTATGTATCTATTTCAGGCTTTACCTGTTTTTATTCCTAAGTATTTTCTTTTCGATTCTCATGACTCAATAATATCTTCTTGCATATGGGAAAATAAACATCCTAGATTAAATACAGTTCATTTTAAGAAAGCTAAACGTAATGGAGGCTTTGTTTTACCCAACTTTCGGTATTATTACGGCGCAGTCAAGATACGAAATCTTACTTTTTCGTTACAGTAAATTAATTATGAGGCCTGTCCTGGCTGGGTTTCTTGGGAAGCAAATTCCGTTAAAAAAATTCTATTATTTCTTTGCTTGGCTCTTCACTTCCTTTATCAATAATTAAAGTAACCGATAATTTGCTGGTTAAACATGCTTTGAGGATTTGGTTACAGTTTAGAAAATACCATGGTTTATGGAGATTTTCTTTGTCTAGTCCCCATTTTTGCTATTTTTTTCTTGAGACCTTCTATGACTGACAGATTTTGAAGAATTGGACAGACTGGTTATTACTTGTTGTCAGGATCAGTTTGTTGGGGAAATTGCTTATCGTTTGAACAATTCTCAACTAAATATAATTTGCCAAAAACTTACCTTTGTTTGGATATTTGCAAATTAGAGATTTTCTCCGATCTCAAGTACATACCTTCCCAATAAATCCTGATAACAGCTTACCAGATATAATTTTTAATTGAAGCCTTTCTATGATACTTCAATTATCTAAGATTTCTGGTAGATTATCAGGAACGAATAAGGTCCCTTTGGTAGAAAATTAAAAACCATTGGAAACGTGGATAGCAGATTTCAATTTCTGAGGAAACCTGAAATCAAATTTTAAAACTGGTTAATACTTCATCATCTATGTGTACGTCAATCTCTCCTTCAATTTAAAGTGGTCCATAGAGCTCACTTTACCAAAGACAAGTTATCGCGTGTCTTTGCGGATAATATCCCTACTGCGACAAATGCAATGATGGAGAGGTTTCTTTAATTCATATGTTTTGATCATGTCCGACTCTGAAAAATACAGGATAGCGGTATTTCAAACTTTTCCGTACTTTTTAAAATAAATTTTAAGCCAAATCCTTCAACTGCATTATTTAGGATTGTTGGAGAAAAAGATACAATTCTGGAGACTTACGGCTAACACATATTGGCCTTTATTTCTCTTATAGCCAGGAAGGCTGTAATGCCTAAATGGTAGGAAACTACTCCCCCCCACTCATGTACAATAGTTACGGGATGTTATGTCATATCTAATTTAAAGAAGATCCGTTGCTTTATTTCTGGATCTATTCTGAACTTCCAAATATTATGGGGACATTTTTTAACTACTTTAAACACCACTGATTTGGTGACTAAAGTACAGATATTGGCCAATACTAATATGTCCATAGGGATGTTACTCAACAGCTTCGGTTTCTGGTAGTGAGGTTACATTTTGTTTTACAATAAAATTCTTCCAAACTATCAATATTAATTGTTATCTTTTTTTTGTTTATCAATATGAAGCATTGTGATTTCCAGTGTGATTCAATATAATCTATTCTGTAACATTGTGTTTCCCCTTTGTTTCATGCACTTTGTATTTTTTTTTGAAATTAACAAAATATTGAAAAAGAAAGAAAGGTGCTTCCCGATCGTTTGTGTTTTATTCTGATTATCAGTCACATTACTACAGTTGACTGCAACTGTTTAAATGTGAACTATTCAGTAACTGCTGGAAATGGTTTCATATGATATTTTGGAGTGACCACGTTACGCGCTACAGTGGAATCTCCACCAGCAATCGCAGAATGATGTCATCAGTAGTGTTAGAGTAGGGACGGCACCCTCCTTGTCAGATCGCCGGCACCATCGGTTCTGTTGAAATGTGACCGCCGATCAGGAATGGATCACAAGCTATAATATTTTACCGGGACCCGCAGACTTCAGGTTAGATAAGATTCATGAGGATCACTGTTAAAGACGAGTAATCACGAGCAAGATGAAGACAAGAGCAACAGCAGCAACGTTAGAGTCAGCTCATCGCCGGAGATCCCCACAGTACAAAACAGATCCAATAATAGAACGGAGAACTGACGTGTCACTCAATCACTGTGAGGCCCCAAGAAGCTCAGGTCGCCCTGGAGGGATGTTACCTACAGGGATTGTAAAGCAAGCCTTGATGTCACTCCATCTGGGGGGTATTTTTCCGTTGTGGAATGTGAATGAATGAGCTTCTTGATATAGCTGCACAATCGACGCATTGGAATCTCGGTCGCCACTGGGGCGGAACATTGTCACTTGTTTGTTAAATGTCTCTAACTAACGACAGTTCTTTCACAACCTGTTTCTCTCTGACAGAGTATTCGTGTTTGCTATAAAGCGGGAGGGTTTCGAGATCGCAGTCATTTTCTGATGTGAGCGACAAGACGGGCCAGAATTAGAACAATCTCCGAAAATGTATCGGCCCATGATCCTCCAGATGAAAGATATGTTTTACCCGATTCTAGCAGTCTTTGGTTTCCCTGGTAAGTCAAAGTAGCGCATCGTCTCACAGCTTTTGACCATCTGACAATGCATTGTGTCTTTGGATGCAGCGGGTTCCAATGATGCACCACGATGTACACAGTATAGTCAGTTGTTCAATAACCGCAGAATTCCTTGTAGTCCTCAGGGCCGGTGAGGAGCCATCAGTGTGGGCACACCCGTGGGGCACAATGTCCCCTCCTGTAAAAGGAAAAGGAGAATCCTCATCTCTGATTCCCACAACATAGGTTCTTTCAGTGAGGCAGGGATTGTGCACGGCCGCCGGATCCTTAGTAGAAAGTCATCTTTATTTTCCTGGGATTCCCTGGGACAGTGGCCGCTGTAATGTAACAACAAGCGCATTGATCAGGGGATTTTGTAAGGTAACGAGGACCTGTGGCCCGTTGGTTCCCTCACTGATTCGGAATCTGGAAGGCAGGACAATCTTTTCCGCCACAGCTTCTGCGAAATTACGGGAACCACATAGATGTAATTTTCCTCCTGTAGTTTATTAATAATCAGAGGCACTTAGTATCAATAATTGTTATGATAAACCCACCCCTGACTGTTCACGGAGAAATCTGGTCACTAACCTGCCCTGAAGACGCACAACGTTACTTACTGGTCTTCTCTATCTGTGACTCCAGTCCCACCAAGGCGCCTGATTCCTCACTACCTCTCAGATTAGGTAGAACCATGAACGGACAATAACAGCTGGACTCGACGGGGACGCCCACCTGCCATAGATTACTGAATATAATCGATAAATTCGTAGTTTATCTCAATATTCTTTCATTTACTCGGCTGCAAATAACCCGCTTACATACTGTTAGATGCAGCTCCTCCCAGCAATTATAAGAAAACATACAATAATACTCTGAAGGTTTTGCTGTTGCCTCAGCTGGAAGTCTTACTTCAACACCTGCCCTGCTGCTAATTTCTCAGAAGTTATTTGAGTGGTTGACGATGCCTGGTTCTCAGTGTCGCGATGTCACGAGCCCCCAGAATACTTCGCGCGACCTGTCTTGATGACACTCAGCAGTTGGACAGGCGAATATTGCGCCGTTACTGACGACTTTTCGGTTTCTATTACAGCGAACTTGCTGACAATTATCATTCTCTCCCGAGGGAAGTGCGGTCTTTCCAAATGTATCAGAGCCTACATGATGATCATGGCAGTGTCGGATTTATCGGTCATCAGCATCAATGTCGTTCTCTATGAACTTTTAATTAACCCTCTGCATCACACGAACTTCCTTATCGCCATTGTGTACCTGATGGGCGTCAGTCTGGAATTGTCACAGTGGTGTACAGTCGCCTTCACCGTCGACCGATATGTTGCAATGTGTTGTCAGAAGTTTAAAACAAAGTAATGCAGAGTGAAAACGGTGAGAATCTTTGCAGCACTAATTGTGATCCTGATTTCTTTGGAGAATATCCCCCACTTGTTCGTATTTCAACCTCTACGAATAATTGGCAACATTCCTTGGGGTATAGAATTCAGACTGCAGGCCTTTGTGGCGTTCACCCGACTGAAATCATTTCGAGATTTATTCTGCGTCTTTGGCTTAATATTTCTATTTAATGGGTTGACCGTCAGGCATATCTTGGTGACTAGCAAATCCCGAAGGGGATTTCGGAGTCAATGGAAGGAGAATCGTCGTGACACAGAAATGGAGAGCAGAAGAAAATCCATAGTATTACTGTTCAGTGTATCGGGAAGCTTCCTTTTAATGTGGCTGCCGGCAATTGTGACCCATTTTATCGCTGGTTTCACCATGCATTCTGATCGCGACTATTCCTCTCCAGCATATATCGCTGCTCTTACTGTAGCTCTGCTCGCGCACCTGAGTTCCTGTACAAACACGTACATTTATGCAGTGAACCAAACTAAATTCAGGGAGGAGCTGAAGATATTGCTAATGTCTCCTTGGACATCTGTTCTGGCATTGACCAAGAATACCTCTATTCGAACCAATCGTTCTTGTCATAAGTAGAGTTCAGTTCCAGCTGGTGTCCCTGTTACAACAGCCACCATTCTCCTCTGAATCCGATCCGTTCTTGTGAAAGCGAGTGAAATCGAATTACTGGGATTAATACCCCCATTTCCCGAGTAACAGACACAGTCTCATTGGTGTACCGAAATGATAATGATCAGGTTAATGTAAAAGGAAAAAAAGTTTTAAATGTGCATAACCGACAGTAGTTTTGCCTTTAAGGCGGAAATTTCAGCAGCGCCAAGGCGGAGCACAGGCAGAAATCAACACAAGAGTTAAAGGGTTATCCTGAGCCAGAAAAACACGAGTTACAATTTAGCCGACTGTAAAACAGCGGCATTGACAACCAATGCCACCCCGATACATATTTCCCAATTTGATCCTCATTGTAAACCGAAACAACGAGGAATCGGGACATTTTTCTCGAAATCCTGAATCACAGCAGACTCCCAGGAACTGTGCTGGAATGGAGAACATGAACAATAATTTTGCAATAATTAGTGGAAGCACAAAATTTCAGGAATAAATTTACGTAGCCCCGCTGCAGGTCCTGTGTTATTTTATCTTCCGTTGTCCTGTTTACTTTATTTATTTTGTCTTAGTTGGCCTTGGGTGGAAATTCCGCGGGAAGATGTCATTTCCCTCGGTACACTTAGGGCGTTGAATAATTGTGGTAGCAGAGACGCCCGTGCGGTACTCCAGCCCAGACACCACTCAGTAAGTTCACAGCTGATTGTTAACTTCAGCTCTAGCTTCCAGCCCGTTCCCCAGAACTCCGGACTGCTAAATAGTCCAAACACCCACCCATTGTAGCCTCACATATGCACAACCACTGAGCATCAATGAGTCCCTGGGTTAATGGAGCCGTGTTTCATTTCACCTGGGGAAACATCATCACAACATCAACCCCGCCAGTCCCAGCACGAAATTACTTTGCGACTAGTTCGACATCATTCCTGAACTCCAGAAAGTTTACACCTATTCTGTCTAATCTTTCTCCGCAGGACATGGCGCACACCCCAGTGTTCTCTCCTGGGAACCATCCGTGGACAGCTTCGGAATGAACAATATATCTCCCATTTTGTTGGAGACCAGAATTATCTGCAGTCCTCCAGGCGTGGTCTCCCCAAACCCTACTCAGTTGCACCGAGTCATTTACTCCATCCCCGGCAACAGAAGCCAACCTCCTTATAACATTGGGGTAGAAGATGTCCTTGGGCCTGCAGGAACGTTCTTTCAGTATCTTCTGTTCGATGGGTGGGGGGAGAAGAGAGAATGTTCAGGTGGGTGGTCTCCTTAATTATGCCGGCTGCTTTATCAAGGCAGCGGGAAGTGTAGACAGAGTCCATGGAGGGGAGGCTCATTTCCGTGATATGCCGAGCTATGTCCACAAAGTAACTGCAGATTCTTGGTGTCAGGGCAGAGCAGTTGCCATACCAGTCCGTGGTACAGCCGGATAAGATGCTTTCTGTGGTGCATCGATAAAAATTGGGGAGGGTCAAAGTTGGCGAACTGTCCGTCTGAGTTATCTTCGCGTTGATATTTAATGAATATAAATCACGTAATTCCATAAATTCAAGAGAGTAAGAGGGCAGAGGTGACTGTGGCGGCTATTACTCAGGAAAATATGCTGGGGAAGCTGAAAGGCCTGAAGGCGGATAAATCATCCGGACTAGATGGACTGCACCTAGAGTTTTGAAAGTGTAGTTAAAAAGATTGTGGAGATATTAGTAGTGATCTTAAGAGTGTCACTGGAGTCGGAGAGGGTGTCATTGAAGTGTGAATTCGCAAATGTTACACCGTTGTTCAAGAGGGAAGGGGGGGGGGGGGACGGCAGGATAGCCTGAGATCGGTGGATGGTGAGAATTATCAAAGATGAAATTTCGGAGTTCTGGGAAGTATATGAAAAAATAGGACGAAGTCAGCATAGTTTCGTTAAGGGGAGATTTCCCCTGCCAAATCTTTTGGGATTATTTGTGGAGGTCACAAGCAGGTTTGATAAAAGAGAGTTAGTTGACGTTATTTACATCGGTTTTCAGAAGATATTTGACAAGGTGCCGCACACAAGGCTGCAAACCAAGATATAAGCCCATGGTGTTCGAGTCAATGTACTGGCATGGATAAAGGATTGGCTGATTGTCAGAAATCAGAGAGTGAGAATAAAGGAGACTTTTTCTCTTTGGCTGCTGGTGACAAGTTCCGGCAGAGGTCAGTTCTGGGACCGCGACTTCCCTCGTTGTACATTATTGATCTAGATGAAGGAACTGATAGCATTGTGGCCATGTTTGCAGAACATACCAAGATCGGCGGAGGAAAAGGTTGTGTCGCAGAGACAGGGAGTCTGCAGAAGGACTTACACAGTTTGGTAGAGTGGACAAAGATGTGGGAGATGGAATACAGTGAAGGGAAGTGTAGGGGTATACGCTTTAGTAGGAAGAATAAGGGTGCATACTATGTTTCTAAATTAAGAGAACCTTCAGAAGTCAGAGGTGCAATGGGGCTTGGAAGTCCTAGTTCAGGATTAACTTAATGTTACACAGCTGCAAAGAAGGAAAATGCAACGTTAGCATTCATTTCGATGGAACTAGGATATAAAAGCAAATATGTTCTGCCAAGGCTTTATTAGGCCATGACCAGACAGTATTCGGATTATTGGGAGCAATGTTTCTGCCCTATATCTAAAGAAGGTCCAGAGATGGTTCACAAGAATTATCCCAGGAATGAAAGGCTTAACATGAGAAGTACTTGATGTCTCTTGTACCTGTACGCGACGGAGTTTAGATAAATGAGAGATATCGCATTGAAAAATATCTGAAACTGAAGGACCTTGATAGAATAAAGGGAGAGAAGATGTTTCCATTCCTGGTAGAGGCCAGGATCCGACACCACAGCCTCAGTATAATTGACGTCTTCTTCAAACTGAAATAAGGAGGAATTTCTTCAGCCAGAGCGTGGTGTATCTGTGGAATATTTTGACACGTTATTGTCATTGGTTGTATTTCAGTCAGAGAATGATAACTTCTTGATTCTTATGGGGATTAAGGGTTACGGGGTGGATGCGGGAGCATGTGGGTTAATAGTTTCAGCTATCATTTTATGGCAGGGAAAACTCGATGGGACAAATGGCCTAATTCTGCTCCTGTGCCTCGTGGTCTTAAATCAAAAAATTGCTCAATGAAGAAATGTTAACGTTGACGTGCCGCTATTTGTACATTTAATGCAGTTATTTCTCCGATTATAACGTTCCTCCCTTTGGTTCAGAAATGATTGCGTTTGCACCCATTGCACCATAAGGTTTTGAGTATAGTTACAGAAGTTACTTATACAAATACCATCTCAGGAAAGATCCAGCCTCAGTTCTGTGAATGGAAATGAGACAAGGTGAACGTCAGGGACAGACAAACTGAGCGTCTACTGGTACAACCTGAGCCGTGAGGAGAGGAGGGCGCAACTACTCACCCTCAGTATTACCGGGTCAGGGTGGAAAGACTTTCCTACGTCCTATGTGTGCTAGACCTGGTTGTTTAAACGCGCGACCTGACAGGATGGGGACGCGTATCCTCTCCCCGCCCCATAATATAAGAACCTCTGTGTGACCAGACTGAGCTCGTTGAGCTACAGTTGTGCAGCGACAGAGACGGTCCTCTCTTCTGTGTCATTGGATGGAGCACAGGACCGATCTGTCTCTCCAATACAAACGATTAAGGGGCTTAATAGGTAAACTGTCTCACTGAAGAACAGCACAAAGGAACTGGCAGACATCTTTGATCAATGCTGCAGGAGCGAGAGGCTGAGTGTGCCTCTCTTGTTTCAACACAGAAAGCTGAGTGGTGAACCACAGGACGGCCTTATTATCTGCTTCTGAAGTGGCTAGAGTGTGTGGGCTTAGTGGCCCGGCCCTGTCAGTGTGTGACAGATGAAATTGCTGAATAGCCGAAGTTCTTTTTTCTGTAGTTGGCGGCGAGGTGGAATCTCATCCGCTGAATGTCCAGTGGGCTCGGCATGCTGAGTGTCACCATCCTGGCCCATGTTACCATCAATCGGCGAAACGCGCTACTCTATTTACTGTCCCAGCAGTCTGAAGTTTGAAGTGGGGCAAGTTACTTTGCCCAGGGTCTTGGCTCAGTGTCTGTGTCCAAGTCCCCTGTTTGAGGTGATCCTTATATACTGGGGATGGGAATGGAAATTCACCCGGGGCAGGATCCGGGCAGACCGGTCTGTGTGCACACACAACCGGTCCGTTCACACAGCTCACGGTAGCACACCGGTCTCGGCGCAAACCTACACTCGTCCAGTCACACATGGAGCAGGAGAGAATGGGTTAATGGTGAAGGTGATACAATCGGCGAGGCAGAGAGAGAGAGGAGAGAGAGAGTGAGAGAGAGAGAGAGAGAGACAGAGACAGAGAGACAGAGAGACAGAGAGAGAAAGAGAGATAATCTTGGATAATGATGCAGCGGTCGTCCTACAGCGAACAATGTGTCGTTGAATGGTGCAGGGTAGCAGGAATGCTCTGTCTGCAGAAGGATCAGGCATGGACTTCCTGGACTCAGTCTGCACAGAATCAAATTACTCAGTGTGGAAATATTTGCGGGAGTATCGAACACTTACGTTCCCTCGTCACTGCCCCATGGTCAGCGGAGCGTTCATCCGGCATCGCCCTCGGCAGCGAGGCGCTCCTTCTGCACCTCTCCTTGGGCCTCGAGAAGCTTTCTGGATATCACCCTTCCGGCATTGATGCGCTCCTACTGTACAGCCCGGGGGTAACGCATCTCCTCCGATACTTCGATGATAATTCAGGTCAGTCAGTTTTACTTCCCTCGAGGGTGGATTCTCCCTCTGAGGATGAGGGTCCTTGTTCCCCTGGGGTCAGCAGACGGAACTGGAATCACTGAGGAAGAGCTCCAACCTTCAACATGCGATGACATACGGGCAGGAGACTTCCTCTGCCTTACTGTCTGATTCCTATGGCTTCCCGGGACGTTATCAGCATCCATGCACACGGGCCCTTGCTTCATCCATTTCTTCGGTACTGCACAAGTGTTGTCTAGTTTGGTGTGAGGAAAGCAAAATAGAACAGTCGTTAAACACAGACATTTGAATTTATATTTAATGGTTCCAAAGACTGGGTTGACCGGATGTAGAGTTGCGTTGTGTTTACTCAGATTACATGAACGGAATGATCCTGAAACTTTACTTTGAAATATGTGTCACATTTTCGGATTTTGGAGGTCAGAGAAAACACTGAGAACTGCCTCAGGTTCTAGTTCAGATTCTGCCTCTGAGTCCAAAATTCCCCGGTAAGGGAGAATA
Organism: Pristis pectinata; assembly: GCF_009764475.1. Classification (NCBI taxonomy): domain Eukaryota; kingdom Metazoa; phylum Chordata; class Chondrichthyes; order Rhinopristiformes; family Pristidae; genus Pristis; species Pristis pectinata. The sequence goes on along the minus strand of NC_067433.1, from coordinate 22,902,723 downwards.
ATTTTCTTCCATCGCTCTATCTCTTGTCACGCTGGTGAAAAGGAAATCTTTGAACATACATATAGGCCATTGGATTCCACCCTTGTGGAATAGAATGGAGCGACGGTGGGTGTCCCGCTAATGGGGGAGGTTGGGGAGTAGAATGGGTCAGAATGTTAGTAGGGGTGAGGGTTACTCTGTTGGGGACAGAGAGGAATAGAATGGAGCAGCGTGTCAATGGGGGAGGGAGTCACACTGATGTGGTGGTTGGGGGGGTAGAATGGAGCAGCATGTCGGTGGTTTGCGGATCCCTCTGATGGGAAAGGGAGGGGAATAGAATTCAGCAGCGTGTGAGAGCGGATGAATCGGGTTGCCCAACAAACTACTGGATAAACTGGCGACCTCCAGGGTAATGGACGAAAAAGAGGAGAGGCTTTGTTCTGCCCCATGACAAGGATAATCATAGGGAGTAGGATCAAGGATAATCAGAGGGAGTAGGATCAGAGAGAGTGAGATAAATGGGAAAGGGGCGCAGCAATGGACAGTAAAGGAAAGGACGGAGACAAAGCGTGAGAGGCAGACAGAGAGAGAAGAAGAGAAGAAGGAGGAGAATGAGTAGAAAGAGAAAGAGATACGCCGAGGCAGGAATAGGTAGAAGGGCAGAGGGAGTGAGGAAGGACAAAGCCTGGAAGGGAAGGAGTCCGAACAAGGCGGCTTGAGGATGCGGGGGGAAGATGAAAGGATCGGGATGAGATGGAAAGAATCAGAAGAGTCCGGCTGCTGACAGGCTGAAGTTGCTCAGCCATTGACAGGATCAAGGCCGAGCTGATTCTCCCAGTGCCACCCTCCCTCCTTCCACCCTCACATCACATTCCACTCCACCCGTCATCCTCGACCTCCAGTCCCCCCTCCCTACTTGGTCTCCCTGCAACGCTATCATACTCCATGCGCCAACACACGCCATCGCTGATAAACCTCCGCTCCTGGTCCACCTCCACCCCAGGTTCCCCGTCCCCGATGATGGAAGATGCACCCCTCAGCCTTGAACCCTCCCTGTAACCCCGTCCTGTGAGGAAGTCCCGGAGACACGGCCCTCTATCTTTCCGTCCCTCATCCCTCCTTCCTGGAAAAGCTTGAAACCCTCTCACCTCCGCCGCCCTCACAAGCTCTCCCAACTTTCCTCAGAGAAAAATTATAATAAAAAGCGTGACTTATGTTCTGAGGTTAGTTCGGGTTTGACCAGGGGTTTGTGGAGGCAGCGGGAGGCTGGGTCTATGGAGGTGACGCCCCTCGGCTTGGCAGTTGATTATACCGTGAGATTGACATCCGTTTGCACCAATAGTAAGGCAGGCTCTGCCTCGGTTGACAGTTGCGAGTCCCGTGGCTGCCAATGACCGCGCACACGCCATCAAACTGTCTCCGGGTGACCGCGTAGCGCGCGCGCGCGCGCGCGTTTGCCCTCATATCCGCCTATAGGATTTGTCGGTCAGGATCCATCTTTGGACAGTCCCAGCAGTGGCCCAGTGTCTGGGACAAGGACCCGTGACTCTGCTCCTCTCTCCACAAACTCTGCCCGACCTGCTGAGCGTTTCCAGTACTTCTTATTTTCATTTAAGACGCTTCCGGAGTCTACCAGGGAATGACTCCGGGTGGGTTCTGGACCGGTACTGCAGTCAAATGTTCATTCTCCACAGCAGTGCTGGCAAATATCACACAGCGTCGATGTAAATAAACTTCCATTTAATTTAAACGATTAATTTTTTGATATAAGATCCTTTGGTTGGTTACATGAATTTAACATAAGTTGTTTTCCCCTTGGCAGTCTGTTTCCCTTGATCGCATAAAACGGATAATCGACAGGATTAGGGTGAGAAGAATTGGAAGCAGGACTGGGCTATTTGGCACTTCAAGACTGTTCCGCCATTCAGCAAGATCTCATGTGATTATTGCCCCTCCACAGGCCAGCATCGTGTTCTTACCGGCCGCTCCTTGCATTCACTTCCCGGGGAACAACCATGGATCCACAGTTTAAAGGGGAAAGAGGCGGAGATGGGCAAAAGATATCGAATCCCTGTGGCGGTGATTCTGTACATCGAGATGTTCACAGTTCCACACCCAGTTCAGGTCTGGATCCCCACAGAGACTTCAGCTGATTCTTTCCATCTGAACTGAAATGGTTCTTCCGCAACCTGAAAAAGATTGAAGAATAAAGAGGAAGTCAACGGATTGCACAACAGTGGCAATAACAGGGCACTGGCGTTATTTACAGACATAAATCAGCAGGAAACCTCGTGGACCCACTGATATTTTATATGTTAAATATTAACACAGACGCTCTCCAGATCCAATCCAGACTCAGGTGAGCCAGTATGAGGCGCCGGAGAGCGGGGGCAGATCGGTCTGTGAAGAAGTTTGATCCCAGGTCCAGCTCAGATAGTGAGCCGTTTTTATTGAGCGTGGAGGCAAGATCCTCGCCACACGAATCTGTGAGACCGGTATTGCATAGCCTGGATCAGAGAGAGCGTGACTTTCAAGAACTCAGAGAGGCATGAGACGGTGCAAATCCCGGTGTTTATTACTAAAGCAAATACTGATCACAATAGAATTTAGTATCAAATTCACAGTGACTGTAATTACAATCTATCACAATCTGCTACTTATCCCAGTTTCTGTATTTTACATTGTGTTCCTCAGAGCCGCAGACACCAGTTTCACTCCTGAATCTCTCAGTTTATTTCCTCCGAGGTTTAGCTCTGTCAGTGAACGGTTTGTACTGAGAGCGGAGGCGAGATCCTCGGTATTAGAATCTGTAAGACCGACGTTGTTAAGCCTGTAGATCAGACAATGTAGGAGTTAAGGACGAAGAGAAAGAGGACACGGTGAAAAATCCCTGTGTTTTTCAGTAACACAATTGTTGATCATTTAAATATTCAGTTTCAAACACCCAGTGACTGTAAACACAATCTCTCACAGTCTGCTACTTACACCAGTTTCCGTATTTTACAGTTCGGTTTCCTCAGAGCCACAGATAACAGTGAAACTGCTGGATCTTCAAGTTTATTATCACCCAGCTCCATCTCCGTCAATGAGATATTTGTATGGAGAGCGGAGGTGAAATCCTCGGCAACAGAAGCCGTGAGACCGGACTTGAACAGACTGTGGATTAGAAACAGTGAGAGTACTGGACACAGAGAGACAGGAGACGGTGCAAATTGCCCGATTTTCTAAGTAACACAGTTGTTCATCGAAGTTCAGTGTCAGGCACCCAGTGGGTTTCAACAAAATCTCTTACAGTCTGGTACTTACTTCAGCTTCTGTATTTTAGAGTGAGGGTTTCTCAGAGCCGCAGATATCAGTTTCATTCCCGAATCTCCAAGTTCATTAAAAGATAAGTTCAAATCCGTCAGTGATTAGTTTGTGCTGAAAGCGGAAGCGAGATCCTCGGCACAGTAATCTGTGAGTCCGACGTTGTTTAGCCTGGAGATCACCCTGATGCACACAGATAGAAAAGAGACGGTGTCATACCCGTGTGTTTAACAGCAACAGAATTGGTGATGATACTAATGTTCGGAGTCAAACGCCCAATCTTTCTCAGTCTGGTACGTACTACAGTATCTGTATTTTGCAATCCGGCGTCCTCAGAACGGTGCACAGCAGTTTCACTCCCGAATCTCCCAGGTTATTACCAGTCAGGTCCAGCTCCGTCAGTGAGCGATTTGTACCGAGAGCAGAGACAAGATCCTCGACACAACCAAATGTGAGACCGTTAGCACGTAGCCTAGAGACCAGAGAGAGTGAGGGTGAAAGACAGACAGTGACAGGAGACAGGTGCACATCCCCAGTGATTTTCAGTAACAATTACTTTTAATGTTCGGAGTCAAACACCAGTGTCTGCAAACACCATCTCTCACAGTTTGGTACTCACCACAGATTCTGAGTTTTTCAGTCTGGGTTTCTCAGAGTCGCAGACACCAGCTTAAATTTGGAATCTCCCAGTTCGTCCCATCCCAGCCTGAACACAAATACGGGAAAGAATCTGATTCAAATAAGTGAGCGGATTTAGTCTGAGTCACATGTTTCCAGAATCAGGGGAAACGTCAGATGATTAATGAACAGAGTTTTCCTCAACTGACAATGACCCTTTTACTGTCCACGTCAGTGATATTCAGAGCATGTCAATTCCTTATGTGTCAAATAAAGTGCTGTCAGTGTGAAGCCATTAAACGCATCTCATTCCATCGCATTCATTTCTGATCAGAATTATCCTCTTTGCCAAGACCTATAACAAGGTCAAACAAGGGATGTCTGTACTCGGAATAAACCAAACAATCCACGATGCTGGAACCATATTTTAACTCCCAATTATCACTGAGTATCGGCCTGGATTATAAGTGTGGGGCTGACTCCATGACCGTCTGAAACAGAGGGGACAGAGTTGCCCGATGTGTGAGTGCCGGTGTGTGGATTGGAGAGTGTGAAGGGCTGTGTCGTTACTGAGTTAAGCCAACTGAATTCAGCAATGACACAGCCTTATGGGTAAAGCTAAGCTCACCCACTGACAGGGGCTGCCCTGAGCTGTGCTCTATCCCTTCACTGACTGTTCCGTGTGCCTGCTTCCTCAACGCTCGCAGACAGTCCGGCGACTGTCGCTGGTTCCTCCTCCTCGGCAAGAGGGTGGGGTGTGCCGACACTTCGACGGTTGAATGTAATATCGGTCGAGGCTTCATTAACAGTGAGAAGGGGGCTCGTCGTAAGCAGTGGGAAACACCGCGGAATACGTGATTAATTACAATTAAACCAATGGGTGTTTATACTGATTAGATAAACTCTCCAACATTCTTTCACATGGAACCATTTTGCACTTTGATATATGACTGCCTGATCCACCGGTTATTTGTAACAAAAACTGCGTTGACCTGCTCTCCTGCTGTTTTAACCAAATGTTTTTTTTTATATATCAAAGCCACGCAGTGAGGGTATATCTGATGATTAAAAAACAAGTTTTCAGTTACCCCAGCTCCTGGCATTTGTGCAGTCCGGGTCGCAACCGCAGGAGCCCTTCACACTGAACGTGGCAGCCCTGCAAATCGAGGTGTTTTATTGTGTCACAGAACTCAATGACAGGAGACAGGACGGCGCAGTCAATCGGGTCTGTCGCAAGTCACTGAAGGATAGCTTCTCCACAGATCCCAGTGTAGCCTGAGCCAATCCATCATTCTGAGACTCAAGCAGGTAGTGAAATGTGTCCAGGAGGTTTCTTTGAACAGCTTCACTCCCTGTGATTCCAATCTGACGTTTCATCTCATCCTTCACCCAATAAATCACTCGGCAGGTTGTTTGAAGAGGAAATGGAACCAAATTCCTCCAGGCGTCGAGTTGACCCCGGGGAGGAGAGTCCAGCAACAAAACGGAGAAATACCTCAAATCGCCCATCCTCCTGGCTGTGGTCTTCAGTGAGAATTTCAAAGATATCCCTGGGATCTGTAGTCAGAAATTGTGCGAGTGTTGCGACAAACTCTTGGAATGTGAGGCATGGGAATGTTTACACCATGTTCCGGGTAGATTCTTCTCTCTCCAAAATATCCATCAGGAACCCGGACAGGAACTGGGAAGGCTGCAGATTGTACTTGATCAAATCTCTATCTGTGAACACAATCTTCCTCTTGGACACTCCTGTGAAGGCCATCTGACCAGCCCTCAGTAACACATCACGGGGACTTTCAATCTCACGGCCGTGGCTTTTCAGGATGTTGTAAATATAGTAGGAATATAGTTGGGTGATGGTCTTGGGAACTCGCTGCGGGTCGCTGTCTGTTTGTGTGAAGAAGGGACCCAGTGCCAGACCGAGGATCTAGCAGTAAGAGGGGCTGTAGCTCATGGTGTACAGGATCTTGTTCTCCTCCACCTGTTTTTAAACAGCTGGTGACATCGTCTGATCATCGAAAAAACTGTTGAAATATTCCTTCCGTTCCTCACCAACAAATCCCAGGATCTCAGCCCCGCTTTTTCCAATAAATGTAACGCTGTGGTGCGGGTGGTCACCAGAACGGAACACCCTGGGAGCAGTTTGTGCGGGATTAAACTGTACACAATGTCAAACATTTCACACCAGCACTCTTGATCTGGGCACATGTGCTGAGGTTTTGTGTCTCTCCGACTGTCAGCAAAAATTAACTGTTTCCTTAAATTCATCCAAACCATCGAATATAAAAAGCAATCCCTCTGGGTTCTTCCAGACCTCTCCCAGTGTGTTCGCAAAGTAGGGATACTAATCCAGAATCTATTTCCTCAGGTTTATTCTACAGTTAATGGAGTTTATGTCTCGAAATTTGAAAGTGAAGACAAACTGGAAGTGTTTGAATATTTTCCCTGTGGACCAGTCATAAACAATATTTTGCACCATTGTTGTTTTTCCGATCCCCGGGACTCCAGCCACTGCTGCTGAGCTCTCAGATTTGGATTTACTCAGGGAAAAGCTGCTCTGGAACAATTGATCAATCCGGATTTTTTTCTAGCACTCTCCGAAGATGTTTCACTCTCCACTCCTCATGGTACCGGCCTCTTGCCAGCAGCTCATGTTCCACAGTCTGACTGTCAGCTCAGCATATCGATCAACCAGCTGGAAAACCTTTACCTTCTCTCTCATGAGGATCGTGTGCACTCTCAGTGTTTCAGTCTGTGCCCGCAGAGTCTCCCTGTGTTTCTGTTGAACATCTTCGATGGGAACAAAGTGGTCACAACGTTAGATGTCGCAACTCAAAAAAACTTTTGAAAACTCCAACTGAATATTGTGTGATTAAAATTTCATGAATTAATTTAATGTATCCATGGATATAAGTACAGAAAGTAAACCTCAGTTCCCCAACAACTAACTCTGTGTTAAGAATGACCAGAGCAATACCATCTCCTCACATTCTGACATAACCTGTGGTCTGAAGGTAAATAACCCCCTTGCTACCATGTTATACCCTCCCTGCCGTCTCGTTGACACTTTATATTAAAACTACAGCTATCATTTTTGTTGAACAATGTTTGATAATACCAGTGTTTATCTGGCATGTGAAAACGAGGAGCCGGGCATTCGGTATTCTTACAAAGGGACAAGTCGGTGTGTCACTGTTCTTTCGTGAACGTGATAACAGAATGTGCGAGAAACGCTCAGCAAGCCAGGTAGTACCTGTGGAGAGGGAAACATGGTTGGAATTTCAAGCCGATAACTCTTCGCTGGAATGAGAATTCAGAAAACCAGGACGCCTTCAGTTGTTGGGAAGAAGGGAGTGATGGAGAGGGTGACAGAATTAACTGTGATAGGTGAGGGGCGAACTGAGAGAATATTAATGATGCATTTGGTGCTGGACGTTAACTAATCGTTTCCGTTGGTTGTTTTAGGTGAGCCTGAGATCGGTTCTTGATACCGTATCATCCCCATCTTGACAACCGTCCACTTCCACTTCTATAATTTCATCTGATCCCTACCCGATCTTCAGGGATTATTATATCATTTCTATATTATTTCGTGATGTATTACTCTGGCTCTCTGGTCAGTCTAATAATCAAACTGCATCAGCTTGAGTGTTTCAGATGCTCTCATGCCAATTCCTGAACGCTCAACAAGCCCTTCACTGGAATCACTCCGGTAATGTCTTGAATTACCAATTTGAATTATGTGTCATGCGCATTGCAAGTCCACACCATCTCCCGGGCTCTGTAACCTGCTCCAGACCGACACCCCTTATGGTCCCTCTGCTCCTTTAATTCAACCATTCTGTTCGATCCACATTTCTATACCTCGGCTGCCAGCCGTGCTTTTAAGCTTCCGAGGATCGAACCTCCGACATTCACTCCCTAAACCACTCGACTTCTTCTCTGACGTCCGTTAATTATTGTATCCGTAATATGGGCTGGTTATATGGGATACGGAAAATGCAGAGAGGGACAGAATATGAAATGGGAGGGTGTTAATTGCTGGATCAGGACTGGAGAATTTATTCAGTAACTCCATGCTCACTGAGTGACAGGAAATGGCTCCTCCCCCCGAGAGGAATCTGAATGAGTTTGTAAATTATTGGATTTGAGGCTGAGTGACATACCAGAAGGTTCAATCTATTTGTTCGGACAAGACATTGATAATCCAATGTAACGTATTGGGATGTTATAAAAGTAATTCTTCTAAATAGTGGATTGAGCGATCTCACGATTCCCAAAATAATTGCACCCGAGATGCAAGAGAGGAAATTTGTGCTATCTTCCTTCTCCAAACGTTAAGCTAACTCTGGTTGATCACAGGGTCCCGATACAAAAGGAAAAAGCCAATAAGATCAAGGGAAATGAACGTGTTTTCATGGACACTAGGAGAGCGAGGAGTGGCGGGTGTTGGGCTTGCTCACTTGCCACAGAGACCTAATTATTTGGACCACATGACCTTTACCAGTCCCCAAAATTTCCAATCCTGTCTTCTGTTTCCGAAATTACAAAGAATAACATTTCTATTTAATGAAGCTCAATCCACAACATCAGTCCTTCCATATCCAACTAGTACGTTAGAAATCTAACTCCTGCCGTGATTAAACTTCACAAACAACAAATGTAAATGTAATTAACAAATCTAATGCGCGTCCCAAATGAATGAAATAACTAATCCTTGATGAGAGCATGGGTCTGTTTAACTGCGAAGATGAAGGCAGCGAATAAAGCAACTTCGTCCTTTCTCCAGTGAAAGGATACGATCACTTTTCTGGTGTTACACTCCAGACCTATGAACGGTCAGCAGGATGGAGAGTAGAAATGCAAACAAATCAGAAAGAGCTGTAAGAGCAGTAGCGTTGTAGTAGCGGGTATTTCAACTTCCCCAAATTTAACCGTCATTGAGTGGGTGGAATTTTAAAGATCAGCCAGGAGAGCTTGAGTGAACCAGTATGTAGATAGATCCAACATGCAAAAGCAGTCCTCGACCTGAAATTATGTAATGTGGTTGGACAAGTGGTTGAAGTATCAGTGGGAGAGCATTTAACCAGTGGGAAGACCGATTTCAATAATGTACGGCTGCACCTGTCTGAAGCTAATTCCAGGTTAGGATTCATCCAACAACTGGGATTCTTTCAAAAATAAAACAGTGAGAGTTTAAGACCTACGTGTTCCCATAAGAGTGACAGGCACGGGAATCACTTCTGTTTCCGAAATTGCAAAGAATAACAGTTCTATTTAATGAAGCTGAATCCACGACATCAGTCCTTCCATGTCCAAATAGTAAGTTAGAAATCTAATTCAAGGAAGTCCTGAATGTCAAAATATATCAGGGTCTGGGCAAAGAAAGGAAATAAGACATTAGGCAAACAAAGGGAACAGAATGCAGGGATGGCCCTTCAGGAGAGTGTGCAATAGAATTACTAGAAAGAAAGTACAGAAGCCACGTGAAGTGCAAAGCATCACTGCCTGGTGAGATTAAAGGAAAATGCCAAGGTATTTTGTAACTATAATAAGGGCAAAAACGCCCACTGTATCAAGACATATCAAGAGTGTGTGGAACTGCTATGGTACCAGGACCCTGCCAGGTGTGTAGGGGGTTTCATCGAGTATCCGGACCCTGCCACCAGTGTGCGAGTTTTCACGGTGCATCGAGATCCAACCAGGATTTGGTGGGGGGGGGGGGTGGCTTAGTGTATTGTGACCATGCCAGGAATATGCCGGGTTTCGCAGTGCATCAGGGACCTGCGAAAAATATATGAAGTTTCGCTGTATGTGAAGCCACTGGCAGGAGCGTATGAGGTTTTACACAGGATATCAGGACACAACCAGAATTCCATGGGATTTTCCTGTGTACGAGGACCTTGCCAGGTGTAGAGGTATGAAGGGAACTCACAGCTGGATTAGCTGAAATACTGAATTGAATTATTAACATAAACTGTCAGAAATAGTATGACATTAACATAATCTGAGTGTAGTCATTGAATGACAGTGAATTCCAAGCTACGTACATCGGAGTCCCCAACATTACACATTTGGACTCCCAGATTCAGCCAATATGTGAACAGCTACAGTTCACATCAGTTCTGTCGAGTAATTAGTATGAATTGTGCACTTCATCGCTCACCTTTCACTTGCGAAGTTAAATCATATAAACCTCGGGCGATATCCACGTATTCATATGGATCAGGAACTGTTTAAATCAAAACGCTTTCATGAAACTAACTCTGACTAATATAGTTAAATCAAGAAAGTTTCAGTGTAATTTTGAGTTCAGTGTGTTGTTTTACTGTACCGCGCTCCTGGATTTCCTTCAGTATTTTGTCCAACTCTGGTAACCCATTCCGCATTTTCACAAAACATTCCCACATCATCCTCCGTGCCTGGGAGCCTTTCTCCATCACCAGGCCGAGAAAGAGTGTGGGACTCTGCCCGGTTTCTCCTCTTCAGGAACTCACTGATTTTCTGTAATGAATAATAATCACAAGCTGAGGAGTGGTCTGATGGATGCAGAACAATGACGAAAATATCTGTTGAAAGATTGGATGTCCCAGCAGTTCTGAGCACAGTCACTGGGCTGCCTCCTCTTTAAATCTCTGGATTCAGTCATTAGTAGCAAAATATTGACTGAAGACGTTTACAAATCGGTGTATTATTGTTGAAGATTGAGGGATCACTGACAGAGATTTAATGTGATTCATTTCCTCTGTCATCTCTCCAACATTACATCAGATTACATCCTAACTCGCTTGCACAAAACTCCAACACTGCAGATGATGGACATCCAAAATAAAACCACAGAATTCTGGGAAATAGTCAGCAGGTCATGAGTCATCTGTGGACAGAGAATCGGGGTTAAATTTCAGATCTTCCAGCTGAATGTGTCCCTGCGTCCCCCGCGCTCGGAACATAGTGTAGTTCATATTCACCTCAGAAACCTCTACGAAATCAGAATGCGAGCATTTTAATGAACGGGGACAGCTGGAAGATATCAGTTACCACCAGGAACTGTGACCCGCCTCTGCTGATTTAATCACAGGCTCCATCTCATTTGCAATAAGGAAAAAAGCTAAATACTTCAATCAGGCCCACAGCTCTTTTGGGCATATACACTGCTGATATAAAGTCTCAGTAACCGGGACCACGTATCCAGCAGCATGGTACATACCATAGATAAAACTCTTCTCGAGAAGCAATCAGTTGGAAAGTGAGATAATGCTCAAATTTGCTGATTGCATAAAGGACTAGAAGGAAGATGGAGGGGAAGGAAAGGGAAAGGTTTAGTGGGTGAACTTCACAGAATGTGGGTTAAAACCACCAAATATACGGTGCTGTGTGTACACAGAAAAGGCCAGGGTCAGAGTGACAAGAATTACCAGAAACCTGCCCGGTTCTGGCAGGGGGCATGGGGACGGATGGGAAATGCTCTGTTTAGTCATTATGGGATGTGGCTGTCACTGTCAAGGGCAACATTTACCGCCCAATCAGAACTGTCTTTCGATAAGTTGGCGTTTGACCACATTCTTTCCCTGCTGTAAGTCCTGGTAAATAAATACGCAGAAACCTGTTGGAGGGGAGTTCTCAGATTAAGACCCGGTAGAGGAGAAGGAACGGCGATACTTCTCCAGCTGTGGATGGAGCGAGACACGGAGGGTGGTGGTGACAACATGTCTGTGTGGGAGAAGTCGTGGATTTCAGAGGTGCTGCCAAAGTCGCCTGGGCGGGTAATTGGGGTGGACTTTGTAAATACTACACACACCAAACGCTGTGCGTTGGTTGTAGAGCGAATAAATCTTTAGGATGAGGAATTTGGGTTTCATTCCTGGATAGTGTCGATTTTCTCATGTGCTTCGAAGCTGCGTTCCTCCAGGCAAGGAGTAACCTTCATACTCCTGAGATGCCGTAAATACTAGGAAGGATTCCTGGTGTCTGTAGGAGACTCAGGTGCCACAGGATACCCGGTATTTGGCCTGCTCTTGTTCTACACTAGTTATGTTGATGATTCAGCCGAGGTTCCTGTAACCAGTACCCTGCCCATCCCCCCGCAGTGTGAAGGAAGAAGCACTGAAAACTCAATTGATTGTTAGTTGTGTGTGGTTATAATGTTTTATTGCAGGCGTTAATTGTTGACGAAATGCTACTTGTCACTTTGCCTGTGTTTGGAAAATCCCTTGGTCTTTCTGCTTGCAGGTTGCACTGTTTCATGTGTTGAGGAGTTGAGAGTGGAATTGAACACTGAAATATGTGAGCAGACCAAGTTCTGACCTCAGCATGGATGGAACGGCATTGATGTAACAGATGAAGACACCTGGGCAAAGGATACTGCTCTCGGGCATTTCCTGCCAGGATTGTCCTGGGGCTGGGATAACTGACAGCTAACAATCACATCATCTTCCTTTTGGTGAGGTACGATTTCAACCAAGGACATCATGAAACGATGCAAAGCAGCAACGAGCATTAAGCTAAAATTTGAAGTCCAGGAAGAATTCGAAATGAGCGACCACTCGAAAAGAGCAGACCCGAATCCGAGAGAATGGAGTAGAGACAGAAAATTACAGAAGCTGCAAGATGTGGTATTGCCGAGTGCTTGGGAGAACAGTGCAGACTAGGATATATCCCAGACATGGCTGAAAGTTCTGCAGATGGGCTGAGACAGATAAGAAGACAGACATTTTGTGAAGCTAGAAGGACGTGTTCATTGCGACAGGGAGACTATGGAACATGGAATATAGCTCTAAGGCAGATGCAGAAACTGCGCAGTCAATCTTCCACTTAGGCAATGGTCTGTGAGGAGGTGGGAAAAATTACAAGTATTTGATGGGAGTAGCCGTCAACTGCGTCACAGTGACTACCTGTAGCGTAACGAGAACAGCACTTTCACATCAAGAATAGAAGGGGAAAAATGATTGTGTAATTTCCTGATCTTCTCCTAAAATTAGTAATGCATCCCTCAGATTCAATCTATCGCCGCGTGTCAAGAGGTAATTTGAGAATCGCTTTATCTCTAAAACTAGCGTATAAAAGCCTCAGTTGGTGAAATCATTAACTAAATTATACATTCATGGATTATTTCTAGTCTTCGTGTGGATATGACTAACTTTATGGTGTATAATCTACACCAAGAATAGTGGTGTAAATCATGGCTTGAATCAGAATGTACACGAAATCACTGCCAGTGTGTGGTTTATTCTCCAATACAATCCAAGACTGGAGATGACAGGACTGCGGAGCTTTGATTTACTCCATTTGGTGTTGGGTCACTGCACTGTCGACAAAGCTGCTCCCACTGCCCAGTGTGACCAATAACCTGTGCTACCATGTTTGTGTTACAGCCGGTGCTGCTCCTGATTTCCTTCCCCACACTCATTCATATCCAAACATCTCCTTCCCCCCACCCGCCACCTTGGTTCACGACCCTGTTGGTCTTCGTGAAATTGGGAATGTATTGGGCTGATATTATGGTTGGTTAAAATTCTTCTACTGCTGCTGAATATAATGTTCGACAGGCACGGAACTTTGTGCTGCTCTACCTGGTCTCTATCCGTCCACTTCAGCACGATGGAAGTGACGTACATGTGTTCAGTGTGAAGGCATAGTGCCCCTAAGGACTTGTACTAATCCCCCTCGTTTACATTTACCACATTTGGAAGTTTGAATGGATTTATTTTTCGCTGTTGCTTGACTTGTCTCTGGAATAGCTCGGCTAATTCGGGTTCATGAGCTTAATTCTTTGGACGACCATGACGTGTGTCCCGGACTGATGTGACCTGATCCTAGGTGAATCTGATGAGTGAGTTCATAGTTTATTCACCTTTTATTAGATCTTTGTAAAGCTGCTCTATTAAATTGAGCAGATTCTGGAGCAGCCAGATATCAGTGAAAAGTCAGTCATTTGGCTGCGGTGAGAGTCACGTGACCAGACCAGGTATGGCTCACGGGTTTGCATGTCTGAATGACACCAGTAAACCTGAAGGGTTTGGATGAAAACCTCACAGCTGCACGTTCTTTGAGGCTGAATGAAATGAGCTGAATTTAACCAACTGCCTTGATGGGCATTGATGTGAGTCAGTTCTGAAACTGTTTCACCAGTTCGCTCTTCCAACAAAGTGAAAAGCGACTTAATTGGGTGGAACATTTGTCCCAGAATATACAGTTCCAAGTGATTCGCAGCTCATAGTGTTGCTCCCTGATGCCGGATCCGTAGGAGCCAAGTTCCGCCGTGATCATTGCAGTCAACCGTCCCCAGAATTTTGAAAGTGAGCCAGACTCATTTTGGTCCCTCTTTCTTCTGATGCCGTCAGTTCAGTGATCTCAGAATAAACCGAAATCATTCTATTCCTCCCACTCACCTCATGTTCTTGTCCACTGAAATGTCTCTCCTGTCTTAACATCAAGCTGAGTCTTTCAACCCCTTCTTCAAACGCAGGTTTCAGTCTCTCCCGGTAGAATTGTGTCAACTGGTTCAGTTAGTAATCATTGCACTGTGTCAGGAGGTCACTGATGGTACATTTAGGTTCTGGGGCACAACTTGAAAAATAAACATAGCGGGCACAATATCCTCCCCATAGCCGACCCTCGCCGACCGCCCCATGGACGACCCTCACTGTCCATTCTCCACAATGATGCTTTTTCCTTCAGTACAGAAACGATTACACTGCCGTCAACACCATCAGAAACTGTGTGAAAATATTTTTTCTCCAGCACGGCAGCCAGATTCCCCACCACCATCTCTGCCCCACCGCAATATTCAAATGAAGGAAATTCCGGTCGGACCCTCGTTATTTCCATCTTTCTTCAACCAGATACCCTTCGATTAGATATTAATCGCGCTCCTGCAACGTTTATTTATGTGCTCATACACAGGATGCGAACATCACCCAGGGCTCTCAGTTATTACCTAATTCATTCCAGAGGGAGAGAGTCCCACCATTTCAGAAGGCAGATGAGAAGCTGCTCCATGGCCTGGAGTCACATGTAGGCCTGGAACAACAATTCCAGGTTTCCGTCACGGAATGGAAAGATTGTTCCTACTTGGTTCTGGAAACTATCCAGCAGCTGCATGTCCATCACATCTGACACTGACTTTTCACGACAGAAATATTGATAACTTCACTGTTTCTTTTTATTTCGACACTCTGGTGGAATTCGAACTTGTTTCTCGGCTAAAGTATATGGATATGCACAATGCAATAAATGCCATCATGGCTGCCTTTTAAAACTCTTTACATTCCTCTCCTCTCTTAAACTGCCATTTTACCACTTCGATCAATGCATCAGTCCCCGGTCCCAATGTGCCCACATAACACAGTATTTAGGTGAAGCTTTCTCAATACCAGCGAGGTTTTCTCATCGGAAGTTGCTGCTGCCATTGCTATGCCAGAGACCGTTATTAAACCGGGGCTTCATCACCACCAAATCCATCTGAAGCTTATTTGGCTTCGACTCTGATGGAGACCCTGGTTCTGTCCTCCAGATGCATGGTCACACAGCAAATGTGTTTGGATTCTTTTTTCTACTCCGATCGAAGGATCCAGCTGAGGAAGATACTCAGTGTCTTTGTCCTGTTAGTGCTTCCGACTATGGCTGATATTTCTCCTAATTCCATTCCCAGTGATGGCTCCACTTGTTTTCTGTGTCCAGGGAACAGCATGACCATTTGGGACTTGCTTCCTGTAGAAGACGTCACTTGTTTCTGTGACAACGAAAGCCCCATAACTTTACCTTTCCTGCTAATGTGTTGGAGCCAAATATTATCATACACCACTCTGAGTGGTCTTCTGCTCCGCGAGTCACTCTGTTTCTCGGGAACCCTTTCTCCTCAGTCCATACTGTTCAGATTCTCCAACAAGGGGTATCCATCAGGCAGTTCCTGTGTTCCCAACACCCGTGACTGTGCTGTCTCTGGAGGTGTTAATTCTTTCAATTCTCTCTATCACACATTTACGATTCTCAGATGCTTTTCGAAATTCTAGTTCGTGCATCAGTTTCAGGCCCTCTGTAAGGTTAACATTTACTGTTTTGAACAGATTAGTTACGAACCCATGGCATTCCTCGTTGTTGAAGTCACTGGATCCGCGCCTATCTCCGCACACTCAGCCATGGTGACGACGGACCTTTCCAAACTCTGGTTCTCTGTGACGAAAGGAGCGTTGACAGAAGGATTAGGCATTAGTTTAGTCAGGAAGGAATACACTGCCTCCGTGATTGAACAGGTGTGGCCTGCCTGAGCCACAGGCAACTGAATCAACATCCCCCCTGCTTCATGCCGGGGGAGAACTGTCTCCATCTTGCCCGAGACTGAGTTCCTCTCTGGACCACTGTATTGAAACTCCGACCTTCCCTCAGACTTCGGTCCCCAAGACGTAAGATTAATTTATACCTTTATGCAAATACCCCTGTCGGACAAACTCAGTAGGAAAGTTTCCTGCTTCGGGAGAAGCATAGGTGACGGGCTAAAATGATCGGCTGCAGGGACAAACCAGCAAAATTACATCGAGTTCAGAATTAGAAAGAGGGGAGGAGTCATGCCGGCAGACAACGTTGGTTCTAAGTACCGGTGTGACTGTGAAAAGAGGCCGAGCACTCGCCCGTTGTGATTGCTCCCACGGTCAGTAAAACAAAGGCAGGTATGATTGGAGGAAAATCTCTCGACAAGTTTGCGTTTTCAGCTTAAATTTAAGGAAGCAGCTGTGGGTCTTATTTGGTGCATGTGCTCTGGCAGCAGAAGGTGGTCTCGTTCTGAAAGCATTGCAGATAAATTAGTCCAAATAAATGCGTGTGGAATTTAATCTGGACATGTGATGTGTTGAGATTAAATATGAAGGGAAAATTACACAGTACAAAGCAGGACCCTTAACAGCGGTGATGTGCAGAGCGATATTACGGTCCATGTTCAGAGCTCCCAGAAAGTGGCTGCACACGATAATAGGGTGAGAAAAAGCGGGCAACACATGCTTGCGTGTTTTAAACAGGGGCATTGAGTTCAAGAGTCTGGAAGCAATATTGCAGCTTGATAAATCTCTGGTTAGGCTGCATCTGGAGTACAGCATGCAATCCTGGTTTGCCAATTACAGGAAGTATGTCGAGGATTTAAAGAGGGTGCAGACGATGTTTTACAGGTTCAGCGGGCATGTGCTATAAGGGAAGTTTGAACAAACTTGTGTTGCTCACAGCGGAGCGGCTGAGGATAAGGTGACACCGGACAGAAGATTATAAGATTGTGATAGGCATAAAACTCACCGTGGTCGAAATATCCAATACCAGAGGGGACACATTTCCGGTGAGAGGGGTAAAATTCAGAGGAGATGAGCGGGCAAGGCTTTTATGTGTGGCGGGTGCCTGGAAAACGCTGCCAAGGATGGTGGCGGAGCAAAATACGATAGATGTGTTTAAGAGGCTCTTAAATAGGCACATGGATGTGCAGAGAATGGAGGGGTATGGACTTTGTGTATGCAGGGGTAAGATAGTTTGGCATTTAGTTATTAGTTTAATTGGTTTGGCACAATATAGTGGACGAAAGGCCTATTCCTGCGCTATACTGTTCCACGTTCTATGTTGTACGGCGACAGCTCGCTCATTGAACTGCACTTTCATCACGAAACACATTGCTGTCACAAGACTTTAACTTCCGGGAAAAAAACCTATTCATTTAAAAATAATTCATTACATTCAGATAATTATTTTAGTGAACAGTTACGCAAATATCCGCGGAATGACACGTTTTCTGGTTTTAAATGCAATGTTATCAGCTCTTTTGTGATGAACACAACTTTTTGAAAATCTTCAATTCAGTCAGACCGGCTTTGTCAGCCGTCTGAGTTCCGAAGGTAAGCGAACGCACCTGCGCAAAGGTCGGTTCGATATCACATAAATAAGGTCAACAGAAATCCTTTTCTGAGTAGTTTCGCCATTCGCTGTTCCTAGTATATAATTTCACTTGAATTACTCACGCATGCAAGCACACGCAAACAAACTAGCACGCACACATATACAAACAAAGCTTCACACACAGACACACACACATACATACACACACACACACACACACACACACACACAGAGTGAGAGTGGGAGAGAGACGCGGACACAAAGACGCAGACCACAGACACGGATACCTACCGCCCAGCCCACTACCCCGACCCCCCCCCCCCCACATACACACTCTATTGGGATTATTTGACAATTGTTTCCCATAAAAGTAAATCACAAGTGCTCTGTATGGACCAGTCGGTATAAATCCCTCAAATCTGCTACCTGCGCTTCCGGAAACCGCAGAGAAAAGCGTCGATCAAAGACGTGTGTTGATTTTTACCCAGTTTGCATTTATTTCCCAGAATATCACAGTTACACAGCAAGGACATTCACTGCAGAGAGAGTGGGAAATCCATCCCGATGTGATATGGGCTCAAACGGCAAAGGAAGAGGCACAGTGAATGCCCTTCACTGAGAGTCACTGGAATAGTCTTTTCTTTTGCGCACTAACATTTCCTGTCTCCATGTTCCATCTCCGTGCAATTTCGGACTGAAACTGCATTCTGCCACCACCTGACCTCTATAGATTAAACCTGATCTCATTGTTTGGAATTAGACATTTCATCTCTAGAACATAAAATTCTGGAAATATTCAGCAGGTTCGGTCGCATATGAAGGGAAGAAAACTGAATTAATGTTAGAAAGTCGCAGATCCTTCATCGATACTCCATCGACCTGAAGGATTAACACTGTTTCTCTTCTCACAGATGCAGCCTGATCTGCTGAGTATTCCATTCAGGCTTTTGATATATTTTGGAACTAAAATTGATAACTTGATTATCAGCCACGTGGTGCAGCATCTGCAATGTATTCCCCAACTTTAACTCACATTTCCAGCATTTCCTCCTCACCGTCCAATTGCCCTGCCATCTTTGTACCGTTGGTAGGTTACATTTAGTATCCTCTTCAAAATCACTGACACGTTGTGATTAACTGGTGACTAATTACTGACACCGTGGCACCCCAGTGGACGCTGCTTGCCTCCCGGTGAAATAACCATCCATTCCCGCTCACTTTTGTGTCTGTCAATTAATTCTCAACCCATGCAAACCTATTCCTGCCACCGCACCTGCTTTACTGTTGAACAATAACCTCTTTTGTGAGACCGATTACAAAGCCTGCCCAACGTCTATTGTCACCGTCTATTGATTCTACCTCAATTATTCCTCAGATATGCCCTCAGAAATGAGACAGTAGAAATTAATATTACAGACAATATTCTGTGAGGTTGCTTTCTGTGTTTATTCGAAACAACTTCCTGAATAGTCATTTTATTAAAAGAGAGTAAACAATCTGATTCCTCAGAGATCCATTATTGATATACTATTTTATCCACTGTAGTGACGGTTTTGTTTTGCCAAAACACCACAATGTTTCCCCTATACAGTCCGGTTCTTACCTTGTGTTGAGACTGGCGATTCAGGACACAGTGAGTCCAAGCAGAGCAGTGTCATAGATCCTCACAGTCTGTGAAAACACCTTGGGTTTAAATATGTTGAGGTCACAGTCATAAAGCTGGACTTTAGACTCGTCAACACATTCCGTCAACGCTCTTGGTTCGAATCTCACGCAGCCTCATCCACTCCTGCAAACTATGATCCTCTATCAAGTTATTTTACACACACACACAAACACACACACACACACACACACACTCACACACACACACACACACACACACACACACACACACACACACACACACACACACACACTCACACAGATTTGATAATCATGAATTCTGCGTCCGATAAAAAAAGTTACAATTCTTTCAGCTCCTCCTTCTGCATATCTCAAGACCCCGAAGGGAAGACATGGACTGCAGCCAGGTTCGGTTCAGCGTCCTCGGTTAGGCATTGTTGTTCAACACGTAATGTTTATTATCAGACTATAAATCACTGCGCGGCCAAGGTAAGTGTGGAGGTAGGTTTATTGGGCTTAAAGAACAGAAGGAGGGGCAGAAAGAAAGTTAATTACTTTCAATAGCTTCCCCCTTTGAACACTGACTGTTCCTTTTTTTGCGGATTCAAACTCTGTGTACAGTTGGTATTTCGCTGTGAATCCCCACGAAAGGCATTTCATGAAGCAAACCTAAAGCCATTGCTTTGAACTGACAATGACTTAAATGGCCCTATCATATCATACAGATCGTAAAACATGCTGCACTAATTTGATTATCTCTGGTTACTGAAATGATGCATCATCCCAAGGCATCATCTCCCATATCCATGGACTGAGTATCTAAACCATATAATAACGTTGACGACCCTGAGTCTACTGTTAAACTATTATTACCTGGAAGTATTTTATTGCCGATTGAAATTATGCTCCATCTGCTGATTATTAACTGATTCACAGTGAGATGCAATTGTATTATTCTGACGATTGTACACATTCTGGACAACAAATGACTAAACCCATTTGATCCAGAAAACTTGCAGTTAAAGTCTTACTGGAGTCATCAGTGATGGCATGAAATGTGACAAAGGCTTCTCCTCCACACTCCCGCCGACTGGGTAAAGAAATAAGTCCTCTCTATTCTTTGTACCAGTGAACGCCATCCCAGTTACTGATATCTCAACTGAGGACTTTGTCCTGCGTACGTTCGTCCTCTGAGTTCAATCATCTCTCTACTTTGACCCCAAAGGAAGTAATGAAGCCTTGTTAATCCCACAATTATGCTTTCCATCACTGGACCGTAGGTGTACTCTGCACCATATGCAGTGTCCTCACATTAGTCGCGTAGTGTAGTGACAGTACTGTACATTGTCACTTAGTTGTGGCCAAACCAACATTTTATACAATTATAGCCTGACCTCCCTGGCACTGTATTCAATACGACAGAAAAGAAAGGGAGTTATTTCGTCTGTCGTTAACTCCATTATCCTCCTGTCCTGCTACCTTCAGACTTCTGAGGGGATGCACTCAAAAATCCCCCTGTTGCTGTATATTTATCAATATCCCACCATTTGCTGTAAATCCTTCGTTTTGATTGGTCTTCTCAATGCATCATTTCCCATATCCAAGGATTGAATTGAATTTGTAGGATTTCACCCTTCATTGAAAACCACTGTTTTTCCCCCTTGCCATTAACAGCACTGTGAATTTTCTTATTCAAGGCAGACAACTTAGTCGTGAGACATGCATATTTGTGCGAAATCCTGGCAGACGCTCAATGCTAATTCATGCATAACAATTAGATATTGCAATGTCGTCAGAAATTCCAATCCACAATCGGCCCTTGAATTTTGTCACTTCACCCATTTTTGTTCAACCTCTCAGTTTCCTGTGGATTTTCTGGGTATTACATGAGATCAATCTCCTGCACCTCACGTAGCATGAAATGATGATAACGATGACGATCGTACTCTCTTAATTACAACTGATCGCAGGATCGTGAAAGGTGGAATAAAGACATTTCAGACAAACGATGAGGTCCTTCGACATATCGCTTCCATGTCGACCAAAATGCATCAGGTTATTGCCAGTTCTTGAGCCAAAGTCTAGTAAGATATCGCTGGTAATGATGGGGACTCTAGATTCTATGACAGCTAGAAGAGCGTCTCAGCTTAAAGGTTCTCGAGACCTAGGCCTTGTTCATAGAACATAGAAAACTACAGCACAGTACAGGCCCTTCAGCCCACAATGATGCGCCGACATTTTATCCTGCTCTAAGTTCTATCTAACCCTTCCTACCCACATCGCCCCCAACGTTTCCATCATTCGTGTATCTATCTCAGAGTCTCTTAATTGTCCTTAATATATCTGCCCCAGAAACTTTGCCAGTAGTGCGTTCCACGTATCCACCCCTCTCTGTGTAACAAAACCAAGCCCTGACATCCCTCTTATACCTTCCTCCAATCAGCTAAAAAATTATGTCCATTCGTGTTAGTCATTGCCGCTCTGGGAAAAAAAAAATCCTCTGGCTGTCCACTTGATCTGTGCCTCTTATCTTCTTGTACACCTCTATCGTCACTTCTCATCCTCCTTCTCTCCAACTCAAGGAAACATTCTGGTAAATCTCCTCTGCACCCTATCTAAAGCTTCCACATCCTTTCTATAATGAGGCGATCAGAACTGAATACAATACTCTAAGTGTGGTCTGAACAGAGTTGGATAGAATTACAACATCATCTTGCGGCTCTGGAAATCAATACCCCGACTAATGAAGGCCAACATTCCATACGCGTTTACACAACCGTATCGACCTGCGTGGCTACCTTGAGGGATCTATGGACGTAGACCCCCAGGATCCCTCTCTTCCTCCACACCGCGAAGAGTCCAGCAATTAACCTTGCATTCAGCCTTTGAATTTGATCTCCCGAAGTATATCACTTCACACTTAACCGGGTTGGACTCCATCTGGAAATTCTCAGCCCAGTCCAGCATTTTATCAATATCCTGTTGTCATCTAGAGCAACCTTATGCACTATCCACTACATCACCAACCTTTGTATCACCAGCAAACTTACTAACCCATTCTTCCGCATCCTCATGTAACACATCTATATTAAAAATAATCACAAACAGCAGGGGTTCCAGATAGATCTGTTTTGCGGAGGGTCGTGGCTATCACGTGACAGCACTGCCCCTACCTGGTGGGAGGACACACCACTGTCAATCAAGGTTTGGTCCGCCATACCCATACGCCCTGGCTTGATCATTGGCCTTTGTAATCGAGTAGTCCTTGCCGGCACCGGGCCATTGGTCTTAGTAAGTTACCTGGGCTGGACCCCCCAGCCCTACAGCACTATAAGGATTGCCTCTCTCTCTCAGCTCTCTCTCTCTCTCTTTGGCTGCTTCGAGAGATCACCCTGCTTCGCTCCGGGCCGAGCAGTGTGAAACGGCGCTAGATAAATCATTGGTGAGGTGTGCATTGTTTCAGGGTTGGGAGCATTATAGTTTGTATCCCGCGTAGCATAGAGCCATGCCTGCACTAAGTCAAGGGTGGCGAGTATCCTTTTGTTTTTCCTTGATTGTATGTACCTAGTTCGTGTGTGTGTGTGTTTGTGTGTGTGTGTGTGTGTTTTACTGTTTTAGCCCCGTTAGCATTTTCCCACGTTTGTCTTTTGGAAATAAATCATTTATTTCCAAAACTGTGTTCAGAGTCCTTGCTTTCGGAGACCCCGATTCTGTTTCACAACAAGATCCCTGAGGAACACCACTGGTCGCCGAACTCCAAGCAGAATACGCTCCATCTACCACCACCCTCTGTCTTCTATGGGCGAGAAAACTCTGAATCCACACAGCCAAGTTTCGTGGATCCCATGACTCCTGACCTTCCGCCTAAACCTTAACAAATGCGTTCTTTTTAATCCATGCACACGACCTCCACTGCTCTGCCTTCATCAATGTGCTTTGTCACATCTTCAGAGAAATTATTCAGGCTCGTGAGGAATGACCTGCCCCTCATGAAGACATGCTGACTGTCCCTAATCCGCCTTGGCTTCTCTAAATGCCCATAATTTCTGTATCTAAGAATCTTCTCCAGTAATTTGCCCACCACTGAATTAAGACCCAATGGTCTGCAATTTGCATCGTTATCCCTACTTCCTGTCTTAAACAAACTAGACACATTTGCCATCCTCCAATCGTCCGTCATTACTTCTGTGGCCAGTGAGGACGCAAATATCGTCGCCAAAGGTGCATCACTCTCTTCCCTCACTTCCCCTCATAACATTGGATATATCCCTTCCGGACCCGGTGACTTATCTATCCTAATGTTTTTCAATAGTTACAGCACATCCTATTTCCTCACATCGACATGCCCTCGCACATCAGTCTGTCGTACGCCATCCTCACAAACGTCAAGTTATCTCTCTCTGGTGAATAACGAAGCAAAATACTCATTAAGGATATCCCCGAACTCTTTAGACTCCAGGAACATGTTTTTCTTTTATCCCTTATCGGTCCTACCCTCACTCCTGTCATCCTCACATTCTTCACATACGTGTAGAACGACTTGGGGTTTTCCTTGATCCTGCTCGGCAAGGACTTCTCATGCCCCCTTCTAGCTCTGCTAAGTACATCCTTAAGCTCCCTGCTGGCTACCTTGTAACTCTCCAGACCCCTGTCTGATCCATGCTTTCTGAACCTTAGGTAAACTTCGTTCTGCCAAGACAACATATTCTACATCTCATGTCAACCACGGCTCCTTCACTTCACCATCCTTATCCTGCCTCAATAGGACAAACCTATCCAGAACTCCATGCAAGTATACCTTAAACAACAACCTCCACATTTCCGCTTTGCACTTCCCCAAGAACATCTGTTCCCAATTTACGCTCCCAAGTCTCTGCTTAATAGCATCATATTTCCCCCTCCCCCAGTTAAATATATGCTTATATCGTCTGCTCCTATACCTCTCTAAGTGAATGTCAAGGAGTTATGGTCACTATCTCCGCAGTGCTACTCCACCGAGTGTAATTCGCTCACTGAAGTAAAGCTCACAGGTCTGTAATTCTCAGGGTTATACTTACATCCTTTCTTAAAGAAAGGAACAACATTTGTCACCCTCCAGTCATCCGACACTACTCCTGTGGTCACCGACGACGTAAAGATCATCGTCAAAGCCGCAGTAATCTCTTCCCTATCTTTCTGTACGCACGGAACAAACTGTGTCCCATCTATCCCCTTGACACGAAGGAGGTGTCAATCAATATTCGGGAAGTTGAAATCACCCACGACATCAACCCGGTTATTTTTGCACCCCTCCAAGATTTGCCTCCCGATCTGCTCCTCAGCATCTCTGCTGTTATCAGGGGTGGGGTGTGGTTATAGCATAGAGTGATCTTTCCCTTTCTGTTTCTGACTTCCACCCGCACTGATCCAGTGGAAGATTCCTTCAGGGCATCCTCCCTTTCTACAGCTGTGACACTGTATCTCGTCAGGAAAACCACTCCTCCACCTCTTTTACCTCCGACCCTGTCCCTTTTGAAACATCTAAAACAAGAAATACCTAACAGCCATTCCTGCCCTTGCAACAGCTACGTCTCTATAATGGGCACCACGTCATATGTTCCACACACTTCCCACGCTCTAAGTTCATCAGCCTTGTTCCTGATTCTTCTCGCATTAATGTAGACACAATTTAGCCCATCCACCTGACTGCAATTGTGCCCGTTCAACTGCCTATCCTACTTCAGAGTCTTTCTACACTCTGCATCAACTTGTACAGTAAATGAACTATGCTCTGACCTATCACTCTGGTTCGCACTCCTCTGCCAAACTAGTTTAAACCCTCCACAACAGTTCTAGCAAACATGCCCGCAAGAATATTGGTCGCCCTCCAGTTCAAGTGAAACAGTTTCCTTTTGTACAGGTCATATCTTCCTCAGAAGAAATCCCAATGATCAACAAATCTGAAATTCTGCCCCCTGCACCAAGTCCTCAGCCACGCATTCATCTGCCAAATCATCCTATTCGTACCCTCACTGGCATGTGGTACAGGCAGTAATCCAGTGATTATTACCCTTGAGGTCCTGCTTTACGGCTTCCTACCTAACTACCTACATTCCCTCTTCAGAACCTCATCTCTTTTCCTACCTATGTCATTGGTACCAAAGTGTACCGCGACCTCTGTTCAGCAACCCCCCCCCCCCCCCTTCAGAATGCTGTGGACGCAATCCAAGACGTCCCTGTCCCTAGCACCAGCGAGGCAACGTGCCATCCAGGAGTCTCTTTCACGCCCAGCACTAGTCTGTGGTAAATGAGAAATATGTTCCACAGTTATTGACCACTGTCGCCAAGATTTCCTAGAGGTTTTATTTTAAAGAATTGTCGGTAATTGCTTGTTTATTAAAATAAGTAATTTATAACAAATCCATCCCTCAAAAGCTAACTTTTCAACACTGACAAACGTCTGCACAGATAAATCACTGATTTGCCTATTTAAACATCACAATTATGCCCAGGACACTGTGTGTTCTTACTTTGTGCTGAGACTCCCGGTTCATATTTGAGAACCCGGAATAAGTCAGCACCAAGATTTCTTAAATTGAGAATACGTAACCTGTGTACGACCGGATATGGAGGCTTTGTAGAAGGGGCAGAAGAGCTTTACATAAATGTTGTATGGATTAGGGAGTACTGGCTATAAGGGGAGCTTGGACAGACCTAGATCATTTCCCTTGGAGAGTCGGAAACCGCGGGGAGCCCTGATAGATCTTGCTAAAATTGTGAGAGGCACCGATACGATAGTTAATCAGTGTCGCCTTTGCCCGGGTAGAAATGTCAAGTACTGGAGGGCATAGCTTTAAGGATAGTGGTGGAAAGTTTAAAGCAGATACGTGGGGCATTTATTTTTACAGCGAGAGTGGTAAGTACTAGAACTCACTGCCGGGCTATTATGGGAAACGGTCACGTTGAAGGGGCATTTAGACAGACATGAACACGAAAAAATCAGATAAATACGAATAGATCAGGCGCAGGCAGATAATTTATTTGAATTCATGGTAAGGACAAACATCGCGGCTCGAAGAGTCTGATCTTGTGCTGTGTTGTACTCGCTTATGTTCAATGTAACCTGCGAAAAGATCTGTACATAGCTCAGTCACAAACCACCCAGAGTGTCATTCAGTGGAAACCTGTCCCCCTTGTTCCCCTGCGGTGTACTTTTCAAAAGCCTATGTTGCTCTTGAAAACGTATAAGGTTTAATTGTAAACAATACAATTTGTTTTATTTTCTGAAACAACCCAGAAGCAACTCAAATCGAATTATTCTTACATTAATTCTGTTTACGGTTTCAATGGCTGCATTTTCCTCAGTTCATCTGTCAGTGATTCAGGAAACCGCAAATGCAGCCGGTTCCGTTTGATTTTATCGTGCATCATGCAATCTGCTTATTTAACCCCAGAAACAACGACGCAATAATACTGTTTTAACATTTTTGGGCTCAGGCAACAGAAGGAAAGGCGCAGTGAATTCCCTGAGCATAAGGGTAAGTATTTGGAATCCATACTCTTCATGGACACTGGCTGTTTTTTCTCCCTCAATATTCTAATATTCCATCACATGAATGATGGGAGTCTTAGCGACAATAATGTTATCCAATATCAAGGAGAGATGTTAGATTGTGTGATAGCCAACTGCTCACCATTCCATCACATGCAAAACACCAGCAGGGAAATAGTTTCTTTGAAAGATAGTTCCGACAGTCGTGGGTTTGATCGTTAAATTACGTTCAACGTTTCATTGTTTTAAATTACTGAAGAAATACACAATCTATTCAAGAACACTTTTGTCGATCCATTCGGCATATAAGTTATTCTCTATACACAGAAAGGCCTATAGCGCCGATTGCAACACTAATGCTGTTCAGTAAATTGTGAGTGATACTTTGTGTTGGGGCTACTGTTTGTGCTTCAAGTGCGCCCGATTAATCAATGTTACCGGGTCTGCAGGTAAATGGACATACCCTGAGTAATGATCAGTTAAATATTATGGTCACTGACTACACAGCATCGTCGGTTAATTACCGCGACGTCCTGATCGCAGTTTGTTCTCACTCTTGCATTTGTTTCCAACATGTCGAACAGTTTCAACATGATTTTCTGTTTTAACCATCATTATTAAGCTCATATTTGATAATACTGGTCACGTTTCTGCCAGCTCATCTAACCGCTTTTTTCAGAAAACCACAAAGAGTAGACAAAAACTGTAGCGCAATGTATATAAGGTCGTCATTCTGATTTCATTGTTCGCCGTACAATGTGTTTGGTTTTCTGAGAAAATAAACCTGACCGAGAGCGAAGAACAAATATCGATGCAACATCTTCAATCAGCTCCAACAAACAGTGGAAGGCACAGTGATCTCCCTTCGAATAAGGTATTTGATATATTATTCCATTCTCAACCTTAGCTGCTTTTTTTTCGTATTCTAACCCTGTGAACATCAAGATTACGGCGGGAAAAATCTCAAATCAGACGTTTTATAGATCAAACAAAATACCATTGTTTCGAACTGGAAGTTTATCGTGAAAAACTATTGGGCACCAGTGCAATGATGTCTCTCTCTTGGAGACAAATAATTGGCTAATGTGTAACAGAATAAGCTACATTCGGGGTTGATTTGTATTTAATGAGTTGAATATACAAGTCTCAATGTGTAAAATAAATACTTTACGAAATGTGTGGGGTGAATGCCAGATTATACTTCCTGGATCTACGGATTTCTGTCTCCGTTGATTTGCTTTTCAGCTTTTAGTTTAACATCCACTTTTTAAAATCAGTACCTTTGCACCTTAAAGGCAGAGACAATCTGAACATTATATTCATCATTTTCCGTCCACCAGACCTAGATAACTGCAGATAATTTGAATAATTTTAAACACATCTGCCGTGTTAATCCTAAAGCATTTTCTCTACTGCAGGAAACGGTTTTATTTTTCTTGTCATTCTTACATGTTTCGGTACCAGAAAGTATCCTGAGAAATCGTTTTGTCGATGATTTTGTGTCACGATATCTCTTCCACAGCTAGAATCCTGGTACGGCGCAATGTTCGTGATTTATATAGTTGCATTGTTATTTTCTAATTAGTTTTAACTGTCATTAGTCATTCTTTCTGTTTAAGTGTTCCACGGCCTCCAAACTAAGGTGCGACAGTCAAAATCCAGGGTTCTCCAACAGGCCTGGTGTACATTGGATCCTGAAAACTGCGCTCCTCTGGTCGCCTTGCTTCTGATCCTCCCGCATCTCGCACAGTGCAATGGAGAAAGGAAGCTCTGCCATCTAGCTGCAAATCTACCAGTAATCTCAACGTTACCGAGGCCCCGCGGGCTAGGTGGCTGGAATCCGGACACAGAGTCAGTGGATGACCACACCATACCAAGACAAAGTTGCTGTGGACAACTGCATGGTGAGTTAATTTGTGTCTTTGTACGAAACAAAGTATTATCAAGATGACTCGAGATTGGCAGCCATAGTAGAACTGCCGGAGATGGTGTATCACATGAAGAAGGTAAAGGGTGCAGATACATTAACGAAAGAAAGGGACCATGGATATCGCTCCTCTGTACATTGCGCCTGTTCTCATCAATAGATAGATGACGGAGCAGTCTTTAACGGGAGACCGGACATACTGAACCCTTTCTTTCAGCAGTGACAACGAGGTTCACGCCTTTATTTCCTCCTTTTTTAAGGCGGGTTTGGTATTAATCCTCCGCCAAGCGTCCTAATATATCATTGCCTCATCTGTGCCGTCAAAACATTGCAAGACAGCCAAGGGCTGATGAACTCGAGAGGAAGCCAATTAAATCGTGTTTCAGTTTAAATTGAATTTTGCACAATTAGAGTTCAATTGTCGCGTATGGAATGAAAATTATGCGTGGTGTCAAACGCACACTTGCTGTGATGCTCGACACATCTGGGAGACTACACAGGAGTGAAGACCCAGGTCGGCGAGGGGGGATCAGCTTCTGACTTTTACAGCAGTCAATGCCCCAAAGTCACATTGGACTGGGGGGATTTTCGTAGAATTAAGGGAATAATCAGGCAATCATTCAGATTTACTGCACAGAAAGAACGTATTCTGACCATCCTGAAAATGCTGGACAACTATGCATTTTTGCACCCCAATTCTCAATTCTTTTTCCATCCCTTTGTCGGTCACGCTGACTCAAAGGGTCATCCAAGTGCTGCTTAAACGTGGTTAGAGTCCTGCATCATCTTAGCTTTCAAGCACAGTGTTCCTCACCCCATCCGGCTGAATGATATGTTGGTCTTTATTGGAGGAGGATCTGAGATTTGAAGATTCAATATGTTGCTACAATAATGCAACGCCGAGACGAGATCGAATCGAGCCTATTTGTGAGGTCTTGATTTCCTCATATCAGAAAGGCTATACATGCCAAAAGGAATGCAAAGAAGATTTATTGGGCATGCCCCTGGTATGGCATGACTGTCGGATAAGGACACTGAAGCTCGAATTAGCGCGTATTCGCTGGAGACGGAAAGACATCAGAGGTCAAAAAGTTTCCAAACTCTTGACAGATTGATTTCCTGGAGCATTTTTCACTGTTTGGTACCGCAGGAACGTCAAGTATCACGAAATTTGGGGTTGAGGTGAGGAGACATTTCTTCACTCAGAAGGTCGTGAACCAGTGGAATTCGCTACACAGGGAGATTATAGAGACCAAGGAGCGAAGTATGTTTAAGAAGGAATATTTACATTTCCATATGCAAAGACGTCTGGGTAGGTGGAAGCAGAGCAGGATAATGTGGCATTGAAAGAACTGATCATCTATGATTGGACTGAATCTGAAGAGAGCGTGAAGGGCCGAATGGGCCATACATGCTTATACTTACCAGGGCTCAAAGTTTAATGAGAACGTCTCGTCCAGTCTTATCTTGTTCCCATTTCTGAATTCCAACCCTTCCTTCTCTGCGAAGAAAAATGGATTTCTCCTGTTTCTACTGCGTTGGCCTCACATAACGTTATACACAACAGTCAAATGTACGCCCTATTCCATCGAACCATAGAACTATAGAACAATACAGCAGAATGCAGGCCCTTCGGCCCACAATTTGGTGCCAACCTTTAAACCATGCCTCAGATAATCTCACCCCTTCATCCCACATATCCCCCATTTTAAATTCCTCCATATGCTTATCTAACAATTTATTTAACTTGACCAATGTACCAGCCTCCAGCAATACCCCAGTCAGCACATTCCATGCGCCTACCTCTCTCTGGGTAAAAAAAAAACTCCTGATATCTCCATTGACCTTCCCACAGATTACTTTAAAGCCATGCCAGCTTGTATTGAGCATTGGTGCTCTGGGAAAGATGCGCTGGCTGTGTACTCTATCTATTTCTATGAATATTTTGTATACCTATATCATGTTTCCCCTCATCCTTCTTCTCTCCAAAGAATAAAGCCCTAGCTCCCCTACTCTCTCCTCATAATCCATACTCTCCAAAACCAGGCAGTAACCTGGTAAATATCCTCTGCATCCTTTTCCTACGCTTCCACGACTTTCCTATAATGAGGCGAATAGAACAGGACACAGTACTCCAAGTGCGGTCCAAACGGAGTTTTGTAGAACTGCATTATTACCTCGCGGCTCTTAAACTCGATCCCACGACTTATGAAAT
Source organism: Pristis pectinata (assembly GCF_009764475.1). Taxonomy (NCBI): domain Eukaryota; kingdom Metazoa; phylum Chordata; class Chondrichthyes; order Rhinopristiformes; family Pristidae; genus Pristis; species Pristis pectinata. Next base: position 22,871,655 of record NC_067433.1, on the reverse strand, counting down.
CTAACACCCCATAAACTTCCTTAACTTCCCTTCCACCTGTGAGGCAATTTTCAGTGATCTGTCGATATGAACCCCCAGATCCCTCTGCTCCTCCACACTACCCAGAATCCTGCCATTAATTTTATACTATGCCTAGGAGTTTGTCCTTCCAATGTGTACCACCTAACACTTCTCCGGATTGAACTCCATCTGCCACTTCTCAGACCAGTTCTGTATCCTATCAATATCCCTCTGCAAGCGTCGCCAGCCCTCCTCAATATCCACAACACCACCGACCTTTCTGTCGTCTGCAAATTTGCTAACCCACCCTTCTACCGCTTCATCCAAGTCATTAATAAATATCGCGAAAATTAGAGGTCCCAGAACCGATTCTTGTGGTACACCGCTAGTCACTGCCATCCAATCTAAATGCACTACCTCCACCACAACCCTTTGCTTTCTACAGGGAAGCCAAAGCTGAATCCACAAGGACAAGCCTCCCTGGTTCCCATGCCCTCTGACCTTCTGAAGAGGCCTGCCATGTGGAATTTTGTCAAACGCCTTACTAAAATCCATGTAGACCACATCTACAGCACTACCCTCATCAATATTCCTGGTCACCTCCTCAAAGAATCCTATCCAGTCTTGTGAGACATGATCTTCCCATCACAAAGCCATGCTGGCTGGCCTTAATCAGTGCATGATTGTCTAAGTGCTCATAGTTCATATCTCAAAGAATCCTTTGCAACAGCTTTCCCACCACAGACTTCAGTGTCACAGGTCTATAATTCACTGAACTATCCCTACTACCTTTTATTTTGAATAGGGCGACAACATTTGCCACCCTCCAATCCTCTGGTACCATTCCCGTGGACGACGAGGACTCAAAGATCCAGCCAACGGTTCAGAAATCTCCTCCACTGCATCGCGGAGCAGCCTGAGGAACATTCCGTCAGGACCCAGGGACTTATCTGTCCTAATATTTTCTAACAGCTTATACACATCCTATCACTTGATATCAACATGCTCTAGAACATTAACCTTAACAACACTGTCCTCAGCGTCATCGAGACCCCTATGCTTGGTGAATACTGAACAGAAGTATTCATTGAGCACCTCACCCACTTTCACAGCTTCCAGGCACATCTTCCCACCTTTGCCTCTAGTCGGCCCTCCCTTTACTCTCTTCGTCCTTCTGCTCTTCACGTAAGTGATAAAAGCTTTGGTAATTTCCTTAACCCTACTTGCCAACGCCTTTTTATGTCCCTTTCTTTCTCTCCTCTACCCCTTCTTGTTAATTCCTTGCTACCCTATATTCCTTATCAGCCCTTTCTGATCCTTGCTGCCTACACTTTATGTATGTTGCCTTCTTCCTCCTAACTACTTGTTCTACCTCTCTTGTCACCCATGGCTCGTTCATCCTGCCATTCCTTCTCTGCCTCACCGGGACAAATTTATCTCTAACATCCTGCAGGAGATCCCTGAACATCGATCACACATTAGTACATATCCCTTCAAAAATGTCATCTCAATTTACTCTCGGAAGTTCTAGCCTTATATCTTTATAATTTTCACTTCCCCAATTAAATATCTTCCCGTCCTCTCTGCTCCTATCCTTTTCCATGACAAAGGTTAGGGAGCGGTGGTTACTCTCCCCCAAATGCTCACCCACTGAGAGATCTGTCACCTGACCCGGTTCATTACCTAATACTAGATCTAATATGGCATTCCCTCTAGTCGGCCTGTCAACATACTGTGACAAGGATCCTTCCTGACACACTTAATGTGCTCTTCCCCGTCAAAACTTTTGGTGCCAATTAATATTTGGGAAGTTGAAGTCTTCCATGATGACAACACTTTTATTCTTGCATCTTTCAAAATCTGTCTCCCAATTAGCTTTTCAGTATCCCTGCTGCTAACTGGGGGCCGATAGAATACTCCCAGTAGAGTAACTGCTCCTTTCTTGTTCCTAACTTCCACCCATACTGACTCTAGAGAGGATCCTTCTGCATTATCCACCCTTTCTGCAGCTGTAATAGTATCCCTGACCAGTAACGTCACCCCTCCACCTCTTGTCCCCCGAAAAGAAGGAGTTTTCTTCTTGCCATTCTTCCCTCATTAGGGTAATTCTTCGTCAATAACGTTGCATTAATCTTCACTGCAACCACGTATCAGTCTCCTAATGCCGAAACTAACGTGCTGTTGTATTCACTACAGAAGCTAACAAAATAAACAGTTCGATTTTTAACCATATCATCTGTTTACCCTCGAGTCCTGTGGGCATTCATCATAAAATTCTCCTGTTTCTATACACCTTAGTATCTCACTTTTTAATCGCATATTTCTTTACCTTGTTTGCTTTCCGTTAATATTATAGCTAACGTTCTGGGTTGAATTCAAACCTACCACTTCTAAGGTAACACAAGATCATTGATATATTCTTAAAACACAAAGCACTGACTCCTCACTACGACCGCTACTGTAAATGATGATTAGATCAGGAGACCTAATTTTAGACGGTAAATGTATGTTCAACCATCAAAATTTATATCGAGCAGGTAAGGCAAAGGGCGAGGTGCTGATCTCTGAAAAACCCAACAGCAGACTCGGATTGGCGAATCCAGAATCAGGGTCCACCACTGAAGTAAGAGATGGAGCATATTTCTCTCTATGAATAATGTCAGTCCTTGTAACTCTCTTGTTCCAGATAGAAACCCCCGACAGCCTGTGCGTTATTCCTGAGCCCATCTAAATCCAAATTCCCACTTTCCTTTCTGTATCAATCTTTCCTCCTGGAACGTTATTTTGATCCATTTATCAAAGTCAAATGACATGAAATGGTAACAGTGAAATCCTGCTTGAAAGCAGATGCAAGAATATCGGATCAAGAAGTCGACGAAATTTAGGCGCAGCGGGCCACAGAGTCCACTCTGTTCACGCCAACAAAAAATGGGTCACATTACTTGTCCCTTTATGTTTCCTGGTTCTTGATGCGGAAAAAAATGTATTGATGAGAGATGGGAGCTGCGTTCCAGCATGAAAAGTCTCCAGCTCTCATCGTTATTTATATTCGGGCAGTGAATAACAAATAGACTAACATGATAACTAATTGCTGTGAAGAAAGTTTTATTTTAAATAATCGTGAGAAGTCGATAATTTCTACACACGTTACTTGCTTCTAGATCCAGACTGATAAACTAATTGACGACATCATTGAATTACTTCACAAATTAACCACTGAGACAGGTTTACATACTAAATCTCTTCAAGAATTGTTAGTCTATATTGGGTTCGTATTTGTACAGTGGCTACAGATTCTGGTCATGGGCAGAACCAGTCAGTCCGTGTTACGGATCCTTCCTCTGAGTACACATACCCTCAGTACACTTCAGATAATATCGGCATCATGAATTTGTATTTCAGCTTCATCATCACATCCCCTCCACCACCTATTTCAAGATGCACGTTTAGACTGAATGACACACACACTCTCAAGCACCGTGAATATTTCCTACATCATGCAATGCAAAACTGCCAGTTTCATTCATGCAAACAACATTTCACTCATTTCTGCATTCACTCATTCCTGCATCCATTCTTTTCCTCAGCTTGATTTTATTATTCAAACGCACCCACTTTATGGTCAAATCATAAACCTAAATGACAGGGAGGGACAGAGATATATTGACCTGCTACAACACAAGGAAGGACACAGAGAATTTCCTTCTATTTGAAATAATGATTCCCTTTTAACACAGACTGTTTCTTTCCCTTATTATATCTCCGTGAACATTTGAATGCAGCTGTAAAAATCTCGCAACCAAATGTTTTATAAATCGTCCCAATTTCGTAGTCCTGAATGTTGAATCTCACTTTGCAAACAAACTAGTGTGCAAACGTGCAACAAATATAATCTCCTGTGATAAGTAATAGTCCAAGCTACGGTCTTTTTTCCTTCCGGAATTTAATGTCATATTTCAGTATGGAAACGTTTTAGCAACGGTATGTGTGAAATGACCCTTTATGGATTAAGGACTTCTTGTCTCCGTTGGCATATAGCGATACAGCAGGGAACCAGGCCCATGGGCCCAACTCGTTCAAACGACCTTGGTTCCTGACAGATCGAGAAACTCTAAATATTAATTGCATTGTCTTCGACATATCAGATCTAAATTGCTGTAGCGAACACAAGAAACTGGGGGTAGATTGGGTTGATCGGCCCCTCTAGCTTTCCCAGCCATTCAAAAGACTCATTCCTGTTCTATACTGTCCTCAATTCCTCTTCTGTATTGGTTCCTCGTAGCATTAGATCCCTCGATCTTTCAAACATTTACCTTAAATAGATTTAATGATCTGGACTTCACCATCCTCGATGCCACAGGTTTCTAGAGCTTCGCTGCGATCTGAGAAATTCAGTTTCAAATGACCAGCCTCTTATTCTTTCGCTGTGTCCTCTTATTCGCGATTCTCCCAGTTATGGAAACAACTCAGCGTCTGCTACCTTAGCCCCCATTAGGATCTCAGCTGTTTGAATAAGGTCAATCTTCATTCTTTATCACCAACGGAGAGAGAAACAGACGACTTGACATTTGTTGATAGATGTCTTCTCATCTCAGGAAATAGCCCACTGTTAGCACACTCTTCCAACTAATTTAGGATCATCGGTAAACTTGGAAACCTCGCATATTCTCCCGCCCACCACGCCATTAATGTAAATGGTAAACCACTGAGGATCTAGAACTGGTCCTGGGACACTCTGCTGGTTACATCTCTCGAGCCTCAAAAGCAAAATTTATTCCTGCTATTTGCTTTTTATGGAGACACTTTTCCATCCACGCTGACACACTTCCTCCAGCTTCTGTTTTGGCTCCATGTACAACGTTTTTTGGAAACTTACCTATCTGCTGAATTGTCTCTCTCAGATCTCCTTTTACATCCTCAAATAAATTGTGAAAATGTGTCAAACCTGACTGACTAGACATTAAATTATGTTCAACTGGGGTTCATTGTTGCAATTTTCTGGGAAGCATTTAGAAAGTACCAGAAGGCAACAAAAAACATGCAGGGAATAAAAAGGAAAAGAAAGGCAGGAGTGGACATCGGGCCGCTGGAGAAATGATGTTGGATAAGTAGTAATGGGGATCAAAGCTATGGCGTACGAACTGAAGAAGTATTGTACGTTTATCTTCACTGTGGAAGACACCAACAACATGCCAGAAATTCGAGAGAGTCAGGGAAAGGAAGTGAATGTAATCGCTATTACTGAGGAGAAGTTGCTTTGTAACCTAAAATGTCTGAAGGTGGAGAAGTTAACTGGACTGGATGGTCTAAACCTCAAGGTTGTGAGAGAGGTCGCTGAAGATATTGTGGAGGCATTAGTCGTGAACCTTCAAGAATCATTAGAGTCAGGAATGGTTCCAGAGGACTGAAAAATCGCAGATGTCACTCAACTCAAGGCAAAACACAGGAAATTATAGGCTGATTAGCCTGACCAGTGGTTGGTAACATTTTGGAATCCATTATTTAGGTTGAGATTTCGGAGACTTAAAATCACATGATAAAATAGGCCGAAGTCGGCATGGTTTCCTTGAGGGGAGATCTCGTCTGACAAATCCGTTCGAATTCTTTGAGGAAGTAACAGGCAGGAGAGACAAACGTGAGACAGTGGGTGTTGTTTAATTTGATTTTCCGAAGGTTTTCGACAAGGTGCCGAACATGAGGCTGCTAAACAAGGTAGCAGCCCATGGTTGACAATAAAGGTACATATCATCAGTCACGTTCGTCACCTCCCCGATAAAAATCAATCAAGTTCGTAGGACACGACTTGCCCCGCACAAAGCCGTGCGATTTGTTCCAAATTAGGCCACGTTTATCCCAGTGCTCAAGATACTATTCCTAAGAATCCACTACAATATCTTCCCTCCCACAGACTTGTGGCCCACCTGTCTGTAGTTTCCAGGATTATCCCTATTTCCTTTCTTGATTAATGGGGCATTAGCTACTGGTGAGACCTGGTGGACCTCGCCTCTGGCTGGAGAGGACTCGATGATATTGGTCAAGGCCCCAGTAATCTCATATCTTGCCTTTCTCAATAACCGGGCGTTTATCACCTCAGGCCGTAGGGACTTATTTCCTCTGGCATTTGACATTTTCAACCTTGGATAAAGACGCTGAATATCTAGGTTTTCTGTGCCTCCCATTATTTTACATACTTCTATGAGATCACCTTTTTGCTCCCGATGCTCCAAAGAAAACAGTCCAAATTTGTCCAACCTCTCTTTGTAGCTATTACTCCTGAATTCAGGCTGGATCTTGGTGAAGATCTACTGCACCATCTCTAAAGCTGCCACATCGGTCCTGCAGTGTGGAGGCCAGAACTGCAAACAATGCTCTAAATGCAACCCAGCTGAAGTTTATACAACTGAAACACGACTTTCCAACTTCTGCACTCACCATCCCGATCGATAAGTGGAAGGATGTCGTCCGTAGTCATTAGGACCCTCTTTTCTTGTGTGGACACTTTCAGGAAGCATTGCACTTGAACCCGCAAGACCCTTCTGTACATCAACGCTGTGAAGCGCCTTATCATTCAATGTGCACTGTCCCTTTACATTGTATCTCGCACAGTGCAACACCTCACATTTATCGGGATGGAACTTCATCTGTAATTTCTCCGCCAATATCTATAACCGATCTGAACCGTTAAGTATTTCTTTGACAGATCTCCACATTGTCCACAGCACCACCAATCAATGTGTCTGCTGCAAATTGACTAATCCACCTGCCTACATTTTGATCCAAGTCTTTTATAGATATCACAAATAAGGAGGACAAGACACTGATCCCTGCGCAGCACCAGTGTTCACGTAGGGCCAGTGAAGGAAGAGGGAGGGAGGAAAGACAGAAGGCGGGATAGCGACAGATGATGAGGGAGGAGTGATAGAGTTGGAGGGAGGTGAGAGCGATAGGAAGGAAGAGGGAGGAAAGAGCGGGTAAGGATGGAGGAGACAGGGGGTGATAAAGAGAGGAAGAGTTGGGATGGACAATACGAGGAGAGAGGTAGGGAGCAGAGAGAAAGGGAGGGAGGAGAGAGGGAGGAAGAGTTGAGGAGAAATGAAGGGAGTGCAGGAAGGAGAGTGGGAGGGAAGGAGCAGAAAGGGGCCGGAGAAGGAGATGGAGGGAGATGGTGAGAGGAGTGAGGGTGGAGGGAGGAGAGGAATGGAGGAAAAGGAGTGTGAAGAACGGGAGGGACAGTAGGAGGCGAGAGGAAGGCTGGAGAGAAAGGAAAGAGAGGGGGAGTGTAGTGGAAAAAGGGTAGAGGAAGCGAAGTGTCGGGTGGGAGGAGCGAGGGATGAAGCGATGAGAAACGGAGGAACGAGTAGGAAAGTGGGACGAAGGAGAAACGGGTGAGAAGGAGGGAGTTGGCAAGGAGTAGGCATGGGAGTGGAAGAAAGACAGAGGGACAGAAGGGGACAGGGACTGTGTAAGAAGAGAGAGAGGCACGGAGGAGGGAGAGAGGATATGGAAGAGGGAGGGTAGGGAAGGAGTAGGGATAGGAGTGGAGGAAAGGCAAAGGGACAGAACGAAAGAGGGACGGTGTGAGAAGAGAGGGAGATACGGAGGATAAATGGGCGCAGGAAGGAGAGGTTTTAAGTATCGGAATAAAGAAAAAGGGAGGAGAGATGGCGGCAGGGATGAGAATGCAAGGAGCAGAGAAGGAGAGAAGAGAGAGACGAGAGGGAGAAAGCGATAGAGGAAAAGTTTAGAAGGCAGGCATGGGAGGAGATGGAAGACACAGGGAGTTCGGAGGGAGGAAAGGAGAGCGAGAGGAGGAGAGAGGGAGGAGAGTGGGAGGAGGAATAGAGGGAGAAGACTGTGTTTGAGGAAGGAAACGGAGGAGGGAGAGGAGTGGGATGGAGGAGAGGCAAGGCCGGTTTGAGGAGGTGTCAGTGAGGAGCGTGAGTGAGGGACGGAGGAAAGAAGCATGGAGGGAGGGAGTCGGGCAGAAAGGGACGGAGGAAGAGAAAAGATAGGGTGGGAGGGGAGGGAGGGGAGGAAGGGAGAGAACAGAGATGTATTTAAGACAGTACTGAGGAAGAGACTGAGCGACGGTGAGGGAAGAGTGACGGCGGGACGGGATGAGGAGTGAGGAAAAGTGGGTGCTGTGTGAGAGGTGTCTGGAGTATGAGGGAATACAGCGTGCCTCGCGCTATCAGTCCTCGAATGGTACCGGAGGAATGGAGGGTGGCAAAATTTGTCCCCTTATTCAAGAAAGGTAGTAGGGATAGTCCAGGGAATTACAGACCAGTGAGCCTTCCGTCCGTGGTGGGCAAGCTGTTAGAAAGGATTCCTAGCGATAAGATCTACGAGCATTTAGAGCATCGCGGTCTGATCGGGGACAGCCAGCATGGCTTTGTGAAGGGCAGATCATGTCCCACAAGCCTGTTAGTGTTCTTCGAGGAGGTGGCCAGACAGATTGATGAGACTAGTGCAGTAGATGTGCTCTGCATGGATTTTAGTAAGACATTTGGAAAGGTTCCACAAGGTAGGCTTCTTCAGAAGGTCAGATGGCATGGGATACAGAGAAGCTTGGCCGTGTGGATTCAGAATTGGCTTGCCTGTAGAAAGAAGAGGGTTGTGTGGACGGAATGCATTCAGACTGGAGGGCTGTGACTAGCGGTGTCCCAGGAGGATCTGTTCTTGGACCTCTGCTTTTTGTGATTTTTATTAATGACTTAGATGAGGAGGTAGAAGGGTGGGTTGGCAAGTTTGCAGACGACAGAAGGGTTGGTGGTGTTGTGGATACTGTGGAGGATTGTGGAAGATTGCAGAGGGATATTTATACGATGCATAGCAGGCCTGAGAAGTGGCAGATGGAGTTCAATCCGGAGAAGTGTGATGTAGGGCACTTTGGAAGGACAAAGTACAAGGCGGAGTACAAATTTAATGGCAGGATTATGGGTAGTGTGGAGGAGCAGAGGGATCTGTGGGTTCATGTCCACATATCCCTGTAAGTTGCCTCACAGCTGGATAGGGTAGTTAAGAAAGCTTATGGTATGTTAGCATTCACAAGTCGGGAATCGATTTTAAGTGCCGCGAGGTAATTATGCAGCTCTACAAAACTCTGGTTAGGCCATACTTCGATTACTCTATCCAGTTATGGTCGCCTCATTATAGGAAGGATGTGGAAGCGTTGGGAAGGGTGCAGAGTATATTTACCAGGATGCTTCCTGATTTGGAGTATGCATTATGAGGAGAAACGAAGGTAGCGAGGGCTTTACTCTTTGGATTGAAGGAGGACGAGAGGAGACATGACAGAGGTGCACAAAATATTAGGAGGAGTAGATAGATTAGAGCGCCAGCGCCTCTTTTCGAGGGCTCCAATGCTCAATACAAGAGGACATGGCTTTAAAGTTATGGCTGGGAAGTTCAGGGGAGATATCAAAGGTAGGGATTTTACCAAGAGAGTTGTTGGGGCGTAGAATGCGCTGCCTAGGGCAGTGGTGGAGGCTGGTACATTGGTCAAATTCAAGGGATTGCTTGGTAAGAATATGGAGGAATTTAAAATAGAGGGATATGTGGTAGGAAGGCTTAGATAGCCTGAAGGGAGGTTTAAACGTCGGCACAATATTATGGGCCGAAGGGCCTGCATTGTGCTGTGCTGTTCTATGATTCTCTGATTCTATGAACACATCACACTTCAGGTAGCCCGTGAGTTTAGCCCGATGTCACTCCTTCTTAGATCCCTCCTCAGTCCACTAAATCCCGATGACTATAACATATCGTTTTATATGTGTGCCATTGCATGCAAAATAGACACAAATACACTCTTACATCGAGGAGAGACGATCTTTTAAATGGGGATGAGATCCCACGCAGTGAATACAGGGAGTTAGGAGATAACCAATGAAGCAGGACCTCACGGGTGGTAATCTCTGGATTACTGCCTGTGCCAGATGCCAACGAGGATAGAAATATAAAGCAACTCAGATGAATGCGTGGCTGACAAGCTGATGCATGGGGCAGGGGTTCAAGTTCTTGGATCATTGAGATCTGTTCTATGGTAGCGTAGCTTGTACGAGAGAGACGATTACACCTGAACTGTAGGAGGACGAATATCCTGGCTGGGAGATTTGCTGGTGCGACTCGGGAGGGTTTAAACGCGACTGGCAGAGTTTGGTGTCCTGAGCAGTGGAGAGGCTGATAAGGAATCGGAGATAATTCAGCTGTCAATGAGAGGAAACTTGGTCGTCAAAATAGACAAGAACACAGTTAAAAGACCATTGGTTTAAACCGCATTTATTTCAGTGCAAGAGACTTGACAGGAAAGGAGGATGAACTGCGGGAATTCATTGGAACTAAGAACTGGGATAGCAGATGGTTATCATAAACATGGCTGAGAGAAGTGTAGGACTGACAGCTCAATGTTCCATGTTAAAGATGCAATTGGCGTAACACAGGTGCAGGTAATGGAGGTGGTGAAGTTGCCTTCTTGATATAAGAGGATCACACATCAGTCCTTCCAGCGGATATTCATGATTGACCATCCAGTGAGGCCATTTCGCAAAACTTAGAAACAAGAAGGGGATGGTCACTCTGGTGCATATTTGGAATGAGCTTCCAGAAACAGTAGTTGAGCCGGGCATATTGGCAACATGTAAAGCCATCTAGATAAGTATAAGGATAGGAGACGTTTGGAGGGCTCGGGCTAAACGATTTTTATTAGACCAGTATGGAAGCTGTTTTCGACTCTCTGTATTCAGGTAAGGCTGTCAGAATTCCAGTCCTGGGGAAATGCCGCAGTGTCAGAACTGAGGAGACCTGCACAGCTGGGGTTTCTGCGATAATGGTGTACTGCTCTCTCGGAGATATGGCTCTGGGGCATTACCGCACTGTCAGAAGGAAATGGCTGAGGGAGAAATGCACCGTCCAATGGGCAGTACTGGTGGATCGCAGCGCTGTCGCTCAGACTTTCCTTCTGGGGACTGGGCCTGTTCTATAGACTTATTGTTGCCGGAAGCGCTCCTTTGTGTCCAGGGCTGATGATCAACTCAGACACAGTCAGATAAATAACAGAATATCGGAGTTTTTATCATAAGCTTCTCGTTCGTGCAATATTTGACTTCTACTTTCCTAATCGTTACCTTGCCGAACTCCGTGCACAGCTGGCGTTTCCCGGACCGGAAACACTGACGGATGTCTCCTCTCCCTCTGACTTCGCTCTGTCCTTCCTTCCCCACTGGCAACTGGCCACCAGTGCCTTCTGAAAACATGCGCCGTTCCCTAGCAGCAATTCTGGAACGCCGGGCGGTCGGCACCCAACATCAGTGGGCGGACTGCGTTCCCCGAGAGCGGCCGTCTCTGGGAGCGGGAACCCCTTTCCCAGGGACGGCTTACAGTTCCCAGTTGTCTGTTGGAGTGGGTATCGGGTGCGGGAACAACTTAACAAGACCAAAGTAGCATATCAGTAGGTGAAGTCAGCCAGGCAGACAAAGGTCGGGAGACATAAATACAGAGCCATACTAAACCGCAGAGACAAACTGAGCCACACAAAACATAACGTACACAGGCAGGGAAGCAAAGAGGGAGAGAAACAATTGCCTGTTTCTGTGGTTTCCCTGAAACTACTTCTGAATTTTACACCTTCTGTATGTGACAATGTCTTTCTCCCTTTGGACTGCACCTAATATTGAGACCACAGCGAGTCCCTGAGGCAGACACATAACCAAACAGAGAGAGAGAGGGAGAGAGAGAGAGAGAGATGGAGGGAGGGAGAAAGACAAATACAGAAAGAGAGACAGAGGGGGTACAGTGACAGACAGAGGCAGGCACACTGGGAGGAAGAGAGAGATACAGGAACTCCCTGAGGTTGGTGGGAGACACAAAGACAGGAAAAGAGAAAGTACAGCGCTCAGTGGGGAAAAGAAGAAACAAGCACACATATTCTGTGAATCTGAAATACAAGCAGAAAATGCTGGAAATACTGGAAATGCAGTCACAGAGAGAAAGAATTTGTCACAGACAGAGGCTGGGACACTCAGAGGCAGCTCGTCTGGAAAACAGAGAGACGCAGGCATGCATAGACACAGAGGGAGGACAACACAAAAAGAAGCTAAAATGCTCGGAGTCAGATGGATGAAATCTGGTAACACACAACGACTTACGCGCGAGCGCGCGCCCGCACACACACACACACACACACACACACACACACACAGCAAAACATATGGACAGATGATTGCACATACAAAAACAGAGAGACAACAATTCTCACAATCATAAGCTGGACCACGTGAAGACACATGAATGTAAACAGCTACAGAGCCAGGCAGAATCATAGGAAGAGGCAGGCACAGCTCCAAGGAGAGGCAACACTCACACATATAGAGTCAGGAAAACACATACGTAAAGACTGGTACAGGTTTGCAAACATCGAGCAGTAGAGGGATCCCATGCAACCTTGAATACAGATGAAGAGAAATTTGGAGGCAGGAACAATTACATAGGGATGTCACAAGGGGGTCGAGGGCAGAACGGTCACTGGGGAAAGCGGAGAGAGGAGTGGAGCAGTAACTTTGATCTCCCCAGCCCTGACCCCCTCATTTTCATCATAAACGTCCAGTACACTTTCATCCCCCATCAGGAAGGCCTCAGACCACTCTGCTTCTTTCTTGATAACAGACCCAACCAGTTCCTTTCCACTGCCATTCTCCTCCGTCTGGCAGAACTGGGACTCACCCTAAACAGCGTCTCTTTCGGCTCCTCCCACTTTTTCCAGACCAAAGGGGGATCCATGGGTCCCAGATATACCTGACATTTCGTTGGGTACGTGGAACAATCCATGTTCGAAACCTACACCATTAACTCTCCCCAAAATCTTTCTCCCGCACATTGATGACTGCATTGGTGCTGATACCTGTACACATGCAGAGCTAATCGATTTAATCAAATTCGCCACCAGCTCCATTCCACCCTCAAATTCACTTGGTCCATATCCTACGACTTTCTCTCCATTCTTGATAACTTTCTCTGGATACAGATTATCTGCCGACAAATTTTGAAAACCCACTGACTCCCACAGTAACCTTGTCTGCACCTCTTCCCACCACCCCCTCCCACCCCGATCTAACGGGGACAAGGTTTCCTTTGTCCTCAACTACCACCACAGGAGCCCCCGTATTATTCTCTGCAACTTCCACTATCTCCAATGGGATCCTAGCATCAGGCACATCTTCCCCTCCCCTCCCTACTCCGCTTTCAACAGAGATCTCTCTCTCCGCGAATTCCTTATCTAGTCGTCCCTGCCCATTGATTACACTCCCCCCGGCACTTATCACAGCAACCGTTCAAAGTGTTGCACTTGTCCCTACACCACCTCCCTCACCACTAGGCAAGGCCCCATGCTGTCCTTTCAGATGAGGCAGCTCTTCACATTTGAATCCATCGAGGTCATTTATTCAGCCCGGTGCTCCCGATGTGGTCTCTTCTACATCCGGGTGACCCAATACTAATTGGGGTCGCTTCGGCGAGCACCTTCGTCCGCCGGAACAGCGAGGATCTCCCGGCCACCATCCATTTTAATTCCACTTCCCATTCCCACAATGACATTACCGACCACGGCCTCCTCTACTGCCGAGTGGAGAATAAGCTCAGAACAGAGGAACAACATTTCATATTCCGTTGAAGTAGTCTCCAAACTGACCAAATCAAATCGATTTCTCTAGCTTACGATAACCACTCCCCTCTTCCACTTTTTAGGTTTTCCCTTACCCGTCGGCCTCTCTCCCGCTTCTCTTTCCACTCCCCCAATCTCAAGAACTGCCCATCACCCACACCTTCCTCCCTTTGGTTCCCCAACTCCTATCCTTTATTCCATGGCCTACTGTCCTCTACCATCAGATTCCATCTTGTTCAGCCACTAGAGACAGGAATGGCTCAGTTTTGACCAGCACGCATATCCCAAAGCGACCCACAGCCAATTAAGGAATATTTACTTGCATCCAAGAGAGAGGGCGCTGCCGCAGACAGTTGTGAAACCCTCCTGATAAGCAATGTGATTAAAGTTGTCTACCGATGTCTCCCATTTACACTTTTTGGAAAGAATGTGTTAAGTAGTTTATTATGTATTTTCAAGGCGGCCTGGCTTTCTGCACATCATTTCCTTTAACTATTTGTTTGGCCTGCATGCTTTCTTTCAGTCCCCTTGTACATTAACAATCCCAATCTGTCACTAAATGAATAATATACAATCTTCCTGTTTTTCCTCTGATCGTGGTACTTTCACACATTCCGATCATGCTCTGCCTGCCACATATCTATCCTATCACGCCGATTGCAAAAAGGAGAGACCAGCGAATGCAGATGCTATAATGTGGAGCAACAAACAATCTGCTGGATGATCTCAACGGATCGAGCAGCGTCTCTGGGAGGAAAGGAATCGGGTCGAAATCCTGCATCAGGATTGAGAACGGAGAGGCTAGATGGCCAGTATAAAGAGGAGAGGATGATTGGTGAACAAGAGTGGTGAGTCAGTAAGTGGTGAGTCAGTAAGTTGTGGATGAATACACCTGCCCTATCTCTTGAGGGGACCTTTCACTGAGTCTCACTGCTTCTGTATTTAAATGTGCCGTCACTGAGTGTGTGTGCTACTGGCTGTTACTCAAATATAAAAAGACAGGATACTGTTAATGGCAAGACCCGAAGCAGTGCTGATGAACAGAGGGAACTTGGGTCCAAGTTGATATCTCAGAGAAAGTGGCTGTACAGGTTGATAGGCTGGTAAAAAGATGCTTGTCTTAATTCCTCGAGGAATTCAGTTCATGAACCAGGACGTTCCGTATGTTGCAGCTTCATAAAACTCCAATTAGGCCGCGACGAGAGTTTTCCATGCAATTCTGATCGCTCCATTAGAGAAAGGATGTCAAAGCTAGAGATATGGTACAGAAGAGATATACCAGGCTGCTGCCTGGATTAGAGGGCATGTGTTACAAGGAGAGGTTGGACAGACTTGGGTTATTTCGTCTGGAGCGACGAGGATTGAGGGAAGAAATGTTCGGATATTATAAAATGATGAGAGGCAAAGATAGAGTAGACAGCCAGTATCATTTTTCTATCCCAGGTTTGAAATATCTCATACCAGAGGGCATGCATTTCAGCTGAGAGCCGGTAAGTTCAAGGAAATTGTGCGGGTCCAGTTGCTTTTTACACGTAGAGTGGTGGGTGCCTGGACTGCGCTCCCTGGGGTGTCGGAAAATGCGATAGGGGTGCTCAAGAAACTCTTAGGCACTTAAATGTGCGGAAAATTGAAAGAAATGGACATTTAGTAAAGAGAACGAATTAGGTTATTGGATTGGCATTGTATTACTAATGTAATTAGTTCAGCACAACATTGTGGGCTGAGGGGACTGACCCACCTGACATGGAAGGGAGCCCAATGATCCAAAAATCTGAAGCCCTCCCTGCTGCACCACATCCTTAGCCACGTGCTAAACTAGACAGGCTTCCTACTTCTTGCCCCACCAGCACTTGGCACGGGTAGCAATCTAGAGATCACCAACCTGGAGTTGCTGTCTTTTAACTTAGCACCTAAATCCCTTAACTAGTTCTTCAGGATCTCTTCACCCTTCCTGCCTCTGTTATTAGTACTGATGTGGACCATGACTTCTGGATGCTCTCCCTCCACCTTAAGAATGCTGAGGACTCGATCCGAACGTTTCAGACCTTGGAACCTGGTAGACAACGTACCACCAGGAGTTTCGTTATCGTCCACAGAATCTCCTATCTGTTTCCCTTACCAATGAATCGCCTATCACTACTAAATTCAGCTCTCCCATTCGCTTCCGAGCCATAGAGACGGAGTCAGTTCCAGGGACCTGGCTGCTGTGGCTTTCCTCTGGTTGGTGCAACCACCCCCCCCCCACCGAAATATATCTCAGATTATATGATTTTATTGAGGAGAACAGCCATAGTGTTGCTCCGCATTGACAGCCTATCCTCATTCCCTCTACTGACAATCATCCAGCTCCCTGCGTCCTACAACCCAGGTATGACTCCTTAATATTACAATGCCACCTTCCCTTTTAGCCTCACCTCACCCAATCACGCCTGTAACCTTTATACCCTGAACATTGAATTGGCAGCCCTGCCCTTCTTTCAACCGTGTCTGTAATGTAGCAACAACAGCATGTTTGAGTGTACTGATCAGCGCTCTGAATTCACCTGTTCAGCAACCAGACTCCTTGCATTGAAATAGATGTCATGTGATCTTCCCATCCTCTCCTGTGCCTTTTCACGCCTCCGTCTGCTTTGCACACTGGACAGAATTAGATTTATTTCTGTAATTGACTGCAGCCATTCCCCTCCCAGCTGTATACATGCTGTGTGTTCCATTCCACTGATGTTACTGTATACCCTCCCTACCGGCACTGGGGACAAACGGCAGTAGGAAGAGGTGTAACCCTTTCTGGTTCCGGTGACGACCGTCCAGCTTGTAGTTTCACCTTCCTTAGAAACAGCTCCAAAAATCGAGGAATCTTAAACACTCCCTCCTGCACCATCCCTTCAGCTACACATTAGTTTCTCTGTCTCTTGTTCCCAGACTAACGAGCACGTATCATAAGAAGTAACTCAAAGATTACAATTTCAGAGTGTCTGTTCTTGAATGTGAGACCATGCGCCCTAAATTCTGAATCATTCTGAAAATGTGGGCATCCACCGGCGGTAATCTGAGCACAAGCTTTTTGGTTAAATGTCCGGTAAGGGGAGTGGGTGCGACATTTGGACCTGGCATCAGCTCACAAATAAGTGCCATGTTTCGCTGGTTCTTTGCATTAGGTGGACACGAGTACCTGGTGGTCATCCGAGCTCGTTTATTGACGCTGAGTTGATATTATCGCATCACCGATCCACATATGGAGAGCCGTAATACGAGAAAAAAAGGAAGACAGATGCTGGAATCCAGATGAGAAAAACAACAAGATGCTGGGGGAACTCAACACGTCAGGCAGCATCCGTGGAGAAAAGAAGACGTCAATGATCCGGATCCTCTGTCAACAGATGAGAGGCATGGATTTCTTCTTAACAAAATAAACTTTATTCATAATAAAATAAACTATATACAATAATAAAACAGTTCAAACCTTTACGTTCGTGTACAGTTCCATTCTTAGTGTTACCTTTTTATATATAAAAAACACAGCACCGATGACACACTTGTGGCTCCCTGGGGTGATACCCCAATCCCATATTTACAATATTTGAGGGGCTTCCTCGTCTGACGCTGCCTCTCCCTCTGTTGTGGCAAAAGAACCCTAAACTTTCGTCCTTCCCCACCGAGCTCTTGCACTGGCTGCGCCCAGCTTCAGTGCGTCCGTCAGCACTTACTCCTGGAGCCTGGAATGTGCCAGTCGGCAGCTTTACCCTACGGACATCTCACAATGCTGGGAGACCAACAATTTTCGGGCAGACCAAAGGGCGTCTTTCACCGAGTTGATGTCCTTCCAGCGACAGTTGATGTCCGTCTCTGTGTGAGTCCCCGTGAACAGCCCGTAGATCAGATAATCCTCTGTTTCGCAGCTGCTGGGGATGAACCGTGAAAAGGACCCTTGCATCTTTCGCCACACCCTCCTCGTAAATCCACAGACCGCAAAGAGGTTGGCGATCGTCTCGTCCCCAGCACAGTCCTCCCGGGGGAAGCGCGCTCTGGGGGTGATGCCCCAACCATGCAGTAAGGATCTGACTGGGATGGCCCCTCTCACCGCCAGCCAAGCGAGATCTTGGTGGTTGTTGATGAGTTCTGGCGTTGAGGCATTCTGCCAGATGGTCTGGACAGTCTGCTCCGGGAACCAGCCCAGAGTGCCCATCGAGTCCTTCTCCTGCAGTGTCTGTAGGATGTTCCGTGCTGACCGCTTCCTGATGAACTTATGGTCCAAGAGATTGGTCCGGAAGAACTTTTCCACAAAGGAAAGGTAGTACAGCAACGTCCAGCTGACTGGCACGCCGTGTGGCCACGGGGCCAAGCCCATACTTCGCAACAGCAGGGACAGGTAGGACCTTGGTACGTTGTGACTCCTGCTGCCCACGTACTTGGGTTCCACGCACAGCGTGATGTAGCCACAGACGAAGACGGTCATCAGTAGGAGGGCGACATTGGGGACACCTTTACCTCATTGATCAGGGACTTCTGCATGGTGACCCGTCGGACCCGCTCCATCTTGGATCCTCAGATGAACCGGAAAACGGCACGGGTGATTTCCTAGCCGTAGGAGCGTGGGACGGGCCACACCTGCGTCAGGTACAACAGCCCTGAGAGCACCTCACAACTGATGACCAAGTTCTTCCCAGTTATTGAGAGGGAGCACTGTTCCCACTGTCCCAGTCTCTGCTTTACCTTCCCAATCCGCTCCCGCCAATTTTTGTTGCACGCCCCGGCTCCTCCGAACCAGAACCCCAGCACCTTCAGATAGTCAGGTCTGACGGTGAAGGGGTCGTCGGATCGGTCGGGCCAGTTGCCGAAGAGCATGGCCTAGTTCTTCGCGAGGTTAACTCTGGCCCCGGATGCCAACTCAAACTGGTCGTAGATGCTAATCAATCTGCGAACTGACCTTGGGTTCGAGCAGAAGACGGCGACATTGTCCATGTACAGGGCGAGTTTCACCTGGGTTTTCTCACTGCCTGGAAACATCACTCCTCTGATGTTATCGTCCTTCCTGATGGATCCGGAAAAGGGTTCTACAGCACACAAACAAGGCAGGGGAGGGAGGCCAGCCCTGCCTGACTCCAGACTTGATGGGGAAGCTGTATGTTTCCCACCCATTGATTTGGACTGCACTACGGATGTCTGTGTAGAGCAGTTGGATCTAATTCCTCATTCCCTCCCCAAATCTCATTTTGGAGAGCACGTCCAACATGTACGTGTGTGATATCCTGTCAAAGGCCTTCTCCTGCTCCAAGCTGACGAGGCAGCTGTGCACCCCTTTATCCTGCACGTAGGCGATGGTATCTCTCAGCAGCGCAAGACTGTCAAATATCTGCCTGCTAGGTACAGCATAGGTTTGGTCCGGGTGGATCACCTGTCCCAGAGGAGATTTGACCCTGTTGGCGATAGCCTTGGACAGGATCTTATAATCCACATTCAACAGTGAGATGGGTCTCGAATTTCTGATGTCCTCCTTCTCCCTCTTCTGCTTGTAGATGGGGGTAGTGGTGCCCTTCCTCATGGATTCTGACCTGCTGCCAGACAGAAGCATAGCATGATAGACAACAGGTATCCTTTTGTTCAGGGTTGAAATCTCTAATACCAGAAGGCATGCATTTAAGGTGAGAGTGGTAAGTTCAAGGGAGGTGCGTGGGACAAGATGTTTTACACAGAGACTGGTGGGTGTCTGCAATGCCCTTCCTGGAGTGGTAGTGGAGGAAAATGCAATGGGAGCGTTCAGGAAGCTCTCAGGCCTGTGAATGTGCGGGAAATGGAAGGATGGGGCATTGTGTCGGCAGCAGGGATCAGTGTAATTGGGCATTAGATTACTATATTGTTATTTCAGCACAACATCGCGGGCCGGAGGGACTACTCCTGTGCTGAACTGTTCTGTGTTCTGTGATTACGAGATGATTGGTGGGCTGAGGAGGGAGCTGAAGGTGACAGGAGGTGAGGGGGTGGAGTTGGATGAGAGTGGCAGATAGATGGAGGCAGATAAAATGAAAAAGAGAAAAAAACAAACAAACAGATGGGACAAGGTGGGGGCGGTGAGGGTTGCAGACAGCTGCTGGAGGGAGACAAGCAGACAAAGCGCGGCCAGAGCTAGGCTGTAAGAAGTAAAGGAGGTGAGAATGGGAACCATTGGGCGTCAGGCGTTGGAACAAGATAGGGGGAGGGACCTTTGTGTGACGTGGGTGGATGCAACACGGAGGGGTATGACATATGGTGAAGGTGGGTGAAGGTGGCAGGGGGTGTCTGGTAAAGGGGACAAAATGGAAGGTTTCAATACTGTTTTCCACTGTTTTTACCCTTTCGTATTGCAGCTACTGAGAATGAGCTGAGATACTGGGCATTGCTTGAAGCAAGCACCGGATTAGTGATGTTCGACAAACGGTGCCGCTGGGGACTAATTATCAAGTGGACGGCAACATATATAGTGAAAATAAAAGAATGACATTCAAGGGAAGACTTCGGAAATGCTCAGAACAGAAGAAAACATTTTTGGAGAGGGGAAAATTAAATAGTAAATATTCTGCTTGAAGCCTTTTCATCAGAAGTTCATTTCTTCCCCTCATTTCTAGGTTTAGTTTATTTTTTTTCTTGTGAATGCTGATTTTAGGATGCTGTGTATCTGTGCTGATGCTGCAGGTAAGTTTTTCATTCCCCCTGTGCACACGTGTACTTGTGTAGATGACAATAAACTCGACTTTGACTTTGAATTTGAATTTGACTTTGGTGTCCGACATGGAACTTACGGAAACTTTTTCCCAGGTCTGTGTGAGTAGAATGCGGATGCCGGGGAAATCTTGTGCCCGGACATGTACAGGCTGTAATGAAGAGTATTCAGTTCAGCTGCTGCCTGCTTAATTCTGACCTGAAATACGTGGGAAGTTGAGCAATACCAAGTTCAACAAGGTCATTGCTGTGCTGCCTTTGGAGAGGCCTACTTGCCCACCTGCCCAGCTCTCAAAGTGCGGCAGATGCTGAAAATATGGGAATGAGCAGAGAAATGTTGCAATAGTTTGCAGATGCGGTGTTATTTAATAGCAGTATAGACAGAAAGACTGAATGCTTTTTTTTCAGCTCTGCACTGATTCAGCAGAAGATCATCAGCCAGCTCTCACGTTTTATCCCAATATTGTTCACTCGAGGCCTCGCGCTCGATTTGTTAAATTGGCCCTTCGTGTAAGCCCCAGCTTCAAAGAACAACAAAACGCATCAGTGGACCCATGTTTAAACAGAGGGGGCCGCTCTCAGCCCAGCACCGCCCAGGAGTGGCTCACGGGAAGAGATAGAAAACTGGCGGTGTCACATTTACCTGAGTTTAAGGAGAGGGACCTCCTGATGTAGCAACACAAATACTCACTGAACAGTTGAATATCCATCCTGTGTACCTGACACGGAATTGTAGATGAGCGGCTGTGTTGGCTCCTGGACTTAGCTGAACCACACAAGCCTGATTTGTGGACAAAAATCTGCCTCCTGCGCCGGTTTGCCAGGTGATCACCTCACACAATAAAGAGGCGTCTTGCCCGAGGGTTACTTCACGGTCCCTTCCCGTGTGGGTCAACAATAAGGCAGAAAAAGCTCGTAGATCACACACATAACATTTCTGCTCCAGCCACCTGATCCAGACACTGACAAACTCGGTACAAGACGATGAGGGCGCTACTGATAATGAATGGAATCCTGCTGATGGCTGCACAAATCACTGTTCAACAGGGGCTGCCAGTTGGTGCGCGTCTGTATGTTTCTCTGATCTCTGGGTGGCTGAAAGATTGATTCATAAACTAAAGCACTACTGTAAGATACCTTAAGTCAAGGATGTTCTTAATGTACAGGAAAGAGGAGAGTCATGCTCTCTGTGAGGTTACGGTCCTGAAGGAAGCCGTTCTCCCCATGGTCGGGTCTCTACATTGTGGTCCCGCTGCTCCGATTCCGCTGTTGTACCCTGGCGCACTGATTTCCATTGTCCCGAATTGGAATATAATCCATTACCATACAGCCTGTAGCCTGGGTGTGCCTGAATTTGGAGGCGGGGTGTGGTGGTGGCTGCAGGTGCAGTTGCTCGAGAGAGAGAGCAGTCGGAGGAGGATGCAGGCATAAAAGGAGACGGGGAGAGAGGGAGGGAAAGGATCACGTAGTGGGAGTGGGAGGGTGAATGTGAGTGGCAGGAGATGCGAATGGCCGAAACGCAATTCTATATCACTTATTGTCGACTCCTCCCCGTGTTTCCATCCGTCCATCCGTCTGTCCCCCTCTCTCACACACACCGTTCCCCACTACACCCCGTGCTTCCTCGTGAAAACGCTTTCCCACTTCCCCAGCTTCATTCGTTCTCTACTCTTCTGCACACAGTGACAAATACGCTCACACGTTCATTCCTTGTCGTCCCAGGTGATTCTCCCTTCGATTGCTTTTGTTCTTCCCACACCTCCTTCCCCTCTCCCTCCGCTCGTTCTCTTCCCACATTCTCCCGATTCTCTCTCGCAATCACACGCTGAAATTGCTCAATCTTATTCTACATACCCCTTCACTTACCTCCCTTCTCACTCACTCCTGCCCACAGACAGACTTCCCCTTCCCCCTCCCGCAACCCTGATTTCCCTCTTCCTACTCTGTCTCTTTCTCTCCCCAGTCCCCGCTGCTCCCACTTCCCCGCAGACATTCCATCACCTCCACCATTGCCCGAGATCTCCCACCCTCGATCATCCCCAACACTATTTCCTTACTCTACGTCGCTTGTAGTATTCTTCTTATTCGCCCTCTGCCTCTATCCCTGCGCCCACTCTCTCCAACCGTCCTCACCACTGATGTTACATTCATTCTCCGAATTTAACAATTCCCTATCCAATCTCTGCGCCTTTCCGACTCCCCCTTCCTTTCTTTATCTTCTCTCAACACTCCACTTTCCTGTTGTGCCTCCCTTCACCTCTGAAATTCCCCTCCCTCTTTGCCCACTGCCTGTCTCATTATCACCATTCTCTGCCGCTCTCTCCCTCTTTCTCTCTCTCTCTCTCTCTCTCTCTTTCTCTCTCTCTGTACAAATACACGGGGCCTTTTGGACATCAACATTTCCTTATCACCGTTTTTGTCCGGAAATCTTCGATGTCAGCTTACCTGCACCGTACTCCATCTGCCATGTTTTTGCCGCTGTCTCTGTACGCCAGAAGCTCATCATTCCAGTCACTCATATTCCCACTCTGTTCCGTGTCCCTGATCTGAAATATCAAGGACGGGGGCTCCTTTCTGTGGCACATCTATGCACCTGCCTTTCTGAACACAAGCAGCACATCTTATCTCGGGGTAGGGAAACGGCCATGAAGCTCAGAATTGTTCAGGTTCGTCCCTGGTCCACAGTCAGTCCCAATAACACTGTCTGACCCTGATTTATGCTTTGACCCTGAATTCCGATCTGTGCCGGACGGTCTATAGATACACGTGTGTTTCGGTACTTCGTGCAGTCGGTTGGATTCATCCCGCCACGGGGAAATTTGCCAACTCGGAGTTTGGCATGCAACCACAAGGTCAGGGGTGGATCCGTCGATTTGTCCGGTCCGCTGTTGAGATCCAGTGGTGGATTCCGTCGAGCTCGAACTGGACAAAGGATCCGTTGTCCTGTATTATTCCTTCATACAGGGCCAAATCTCTGCGTGATTGGTCAGCTCTTCTAACCCTTGACCCCTGTAGTCCCGCTACCTGAATCATGGGTTGCATTCAGAAATAAACACACTGCAGTTAGCGCCGCGTCACATCGGTGGCTTGATTTTCTCTTGGATCTATGAGCTCGGGGACAAGGCGCTTGTGGTTGGAACATCACCGGTGATACTTCAACGGGAAAACCAAGCATCCTTCAACAAAACAACTCACAGCTACCACACACACACAGCAAATGGTTTATTGGGGGTCGAGGGAGAGGGCGAATCAACTAGGGAAAGATTCAGATTCGGCCGAAGGCAGGAGAAGGGAATGACAATAACGAAATGGGAGAGGGTAAAGGGACTGAGCGAGAGATTCGGTTGTATCTCAGTTTCTGTGCCCGTGACCTCCTTTCGATGTCGTTGTAACAAGGTGCGACGGAAAGATCTGGGCGATCGGGCAGACGGGGCGTGAAGGAATTCTGGTTTGAAGTTTCATGATGTGTGGCAGTCCAAAGGGGGAATAGTGTCAGGGAAGA
Organism: Pristis pectinata; assembly: GCF_009764475.1. Classification (NCBI taxonomy): domain Eukaryota; kingdom Metazoa; phylum Chordata; class Chondrichthyes; order Rhinopristiformes; family Pristidae; genus Pristis; species Pristis pectinata. Next base: position 22,847,803 of record NC_067433.1, on the reverse strand, counting down.
AGTGGTCCAGCTGAAGAGCGCACGGATCTGTCAGTGATGTACAGAATGTACGATGTTCAGTGGTTCACGTGGAAGTGTACATTCAAAGAGTTCTTACGATCGGTGGTGGGGAACAGATTCAAGGTTGGGGAAATATTTCAGCGAGTGGGTACGAAGAGGAAAGCGTACGTCGTGGATAAGGAAAGGGTGAAATAAATGGGATTGTATCCGAGGAGAGGAGTTCTCTAAAAAAAATGGCGGTGTAGAAAGATTTCAGTGTGGTATTTGGTTGAAGCGCAGAATGAGTCAGTGGATGTGGAATAAATCCAGAGTTCATGAGCCAGTGGAATGTTGTCCGGGGTTTCCCATAATGCACCGCGTCAGAGAAAATGCTTCATAGATGAAGAGAGGGGCCGCCAGAGAAACAAAGAACTGCAGATGCAGGAATCTCGATGATAAACACGATGATGCATGGAGGAACTCAGCAGGCCAGGCAGCATCCGAGAGAATCCTATCCCTCCTATATATTGGGCTACTCCTTTCCCTATCTTCAGTCCTGAATAAGGCTCCTGTCCTGAAATCTTGACCGCCTGCTTTTCTCCACGGAAGCTGCTTGGCCTGCTGAGTCCCTCTGGCATCATCGTGTCAAGAGTGAGGCCGCGCTGTCCTGGAGGAGGCGGAGCAAAAGAGGGACTCCGCTGTGGCGTCCCATCCAGGTATGGAGCTCAGGCGTCAGCGCTGCACCTCCTCTCTCTGAACCGAAATTAGTCGGGTGGGGCTTTCAATAGTTGCCGCAGGATGCGTGGTAAATGTCCCCACCTGCCGTCCAATACCCCGCAATTAACCTCAGCAATAAAATCTTCCGCATTCAACCCCATTTGCATAAACTGAATTTCTGTGCAGAAATTACATTCCGAGGTGTAACGTGCAGAGGACGCGAATCTGAGTTGGATTGTGGTTTGTGAGGAGGATGCAAAGAGACTGAAAGGCAATGTATTCATTGGGTCAGTGGACACAGACATGACGGATACGTGTGAAGGTGCCACTGTGGGAGGGAAAACGGGAAGACGGAATGTCATTTGATGAATAATAGATTGGGGAACGTTGATGTACGAAAGGAGCTGAGTGTTCAGGTGCCAGTTACTGAAAGAAAGCATGCATTGAAACAAACAGTTAAAGTAAATGGTGTGCAGAAAGCCAGACTGCCCACAATATAATTAATAAACAATTTTAAATAATGTTTGCAAGGAAGTGCAATTCAAAGACTTTTGCAGACAGTTTTAATCACATTGTTAATTGAGGAGCCTGCGGCAGCTCCCTGACCCTGGCTTCAGGCAAAGATTTCATAATTGACTGTATATCGCCTTTTGGTGGATGAGCTGCTGAAACCTGAGCCATTCCTGTCTCTCAGTATCTGCCTGACGATTTGTATTTCCCAGTCCATCACAGCTTCGTGCAGTACCAATGATCGGCCGCTGTCCTTTGCTGAGTGTGCCTGTATGTGCTTCTGTGTTCCTGCCTCTATGTGAATCATTGCACAGTCTTGGAAAGTCCCTGACTCTGTCTGCTAGAGTGCCTGTCATATGTGTTTGGTCTGACAGCGTGTGAACTACAGTTGTCTGTGAGTTTCCCTGCATGTCCTTCCTGTCATACCATGCCTTTATGTGTGACAATAGCCGACACTGAGTACATCTGCCTCTTAAAAATGTGTGTGCCTGCATTGCGCCGTACACGTGCCTACCCATGTTTGTAATGTTGTCCGGTTGTCTGTGTGGGTGTGTACCTGCCTCTGTCCCCATGTATGCTTGTTTACTCTCTGAATGTACTTGTCCCTCCAAACTGTTCCTGCATCCCTATCTCTTTCTCCCATGCACATGCTCCTTTTCATTCTCTTGCGTTGCATACCTATCTGTTAATGACTATGTGCCAATCTCTGTAGGTGCATTAACATGCCACTTCACTTGGGGACACCTGCTCTTGTCTGTGAATGTTTCTATTTCACTGGTTATGCCAACACTTTTTGACCATGTTCCAGCTGCAGTCTCTGTGGATGTGCTTCTGTGCGTCTCGGGGCTGTGTGTGATTTCCCCTGTCAGTGTGTGTACCTGTTACCCTCTTTGTGAATTCCTGCACCTGACTGTGAGTATGAAAACCTTATCTCTGGCTGTGTATATGGTTATGTGTCTATCTCTTAGTGTTTGTGTTTGAGTGCATCTGGCCTTGTGCATTGAAAGTACCTCCCTCAGGCTACCAGTGTGCGTGCCACTGTCCTTGTGTGTGTCCATGTGCATATGTATGTCATTTGTATGTGTACCTGACACTGTCTGTGTGTGTACATGGCAGTATCTGAGGAAATTCCAGCCTCTGCCTGTAACTGTAACTGCTTCCCTCTGTGTCTGTACCTGCCTCTCTCTCTGTGCTCCTTCCACTGCTTCTCTTCCTCTCTGTCACTGTGCCCATCTCTCTATGTTTCCCCACTGTAGCTGTGAGCAGACCAGCCTGACATGGTTCCTGTCTCTTTATTCATTCACACACAACCCTGTGTGTGCTTGCACACAGTCTCTGCATATTTGTGGACCTGTCTGTCTGTGAGTGTTCTTGCACCGGTCTCTGTGCCCTGCATCTATTGGCTAGTGTGCCTGCCTCTGTGTAATTGCTGCTGCCTCTGACTGTGTAACTCTAGTTGTCTCTGAATGTTCCTAACCCTCCCTGTGAATGTTCCTGCCCACACGTATGTCCCTGCCCCCTCCCTTTGAGAGCTTCTGCCCCCTCCGTGTGGGTGTCCCTGCCCCCTCCGTGTGGGTGTCCCTGCCCCCCACCTCTGACCACATATTCATTTTATTTTATTGAGCATAAAACAAACGGCTGGAGGAACTCAGAAGTGAAGCAGCTTTGTGGTGACAATGAGATGTTTGCTGTTTCAAGTTAAGACCCTGCATTAGGACAAAGATCCTGATGCAGGTTCTCGACCTGAAACATTCAATTTCAGTTGGTGTTTTGCTCCAGATTCCAGCATCTGCACTTTCTTTGGTCTCTCTCGTATTTTATGCATTGGTGAATGAATGCAAAGTATTTATCTACTCATGCTACTCTCCACAGGGACATGCACATTTACACGAAGTCCCTCTGTTCCTCCATGCTATGTAATGCACGACCATTCTCTGTTTACATACAAGCCGTTTTGTTCTTCCAAATACACCACCCCATATTTTTGAGGATTAAATTCCATCTGCCCCTGCTCTGCCCTTCATGCCTCACTCACCAATATTGTTCTGATGGTGAAGGTTCCGAGCTCACTGCCAACACTACCAACTTCCATGCCATCTGTGAACTTAATCCTCTCTGCCAGGTCGATATCCAGGATACAACTGGACATCACAAGCATCAAGACCCAGCACAGATTCTTGTTGAAAACATGGACCACACATTCCCCCTCACTACAGAATCTTCCCCCTCACCTTCTGCCAACATTCACCAGGCCTGCTTTGGATGAAATTTGACAAATTACTCTGGATCCCATGGCTGCCTTAACTTTTGAACCATTCTCCCATGTGAGACCTCATCAAAGGCCTTAATGAAGTACTTGCAGAGTAGATGAACCATATTATCCTTCTCAACACAGTTGGTTAACACTTCAAAAATTAAAATTAGTCAGACGGGTTTTCACCTGGTCAAAGCCATGCAGATTATCCCTGAGCATTCCTGCATACACAAGTGTAGATTAAGCCTGTCCATCAAAAAAATTCCAATTCCATTCCTACCACTGATGTAAATCTCAGCAGCCTGTAATAACCTGGTTTATTATTGTTGCTGTTCTTGAATAAAGGCACCACAGTTGATGTCCTCCTATCATCTGGCACTTTCACAGAGATGATTTGAGCATTTCTGCCAAACCCTGGGTGTCTCCTCCCACGCCTCCAACAACAGCATGTGATACATAACATCAACCCTTGGATATTTATCCACGTCTAAACCCTCTGGAACATCTGACACATCCTCCATTGCGGCAGGAATTTGTGCTAAAATTCCATTTTCTCTCCCTGGATTCTCCAGTGACAACGTCCTTCACCACAGTGAATACAGCTGAAAAGTATTCATTGAAGTGGTCACCTGCCTCTGGACATTTGTGCCCCTCCTCTTCTCGCTAGTTTTACCTGCCTTTGTTGATGAACGTTACCGCATCTGTCTGTGTGGTTGTTCCTGTTTGTCTGTCTTTTTACATCTCTGCCTCTGTGGGTCTTCCTGTCTTTCTTTCTCTGTGTATTTTCCTGTTTCCATATGTGTGCATGTCTTACACTGCCCGTGTGTGGACATGCCTCAGTGACCGATTGTACCTGTCTCCATATGTTTCCCAGTGTATATCATTGTGCACGTTATTGCCTGTGTCTGTGATTGTGTACATCTGCACCTGTATCTGTGATTGTATATGTGTGCACTGGTGTCTGTGAATCTGTATGTGTGCAGCCGTCCCTGTGTACATATGCACCTGTGTCTGTGATTGTGTATGTATCCGCCTCTGTCCATGGTTGTGTACATGAACACCTGTGTCTGTGATTATGTATGTGTGTACCTGTGTCTGTGATTGTGTATGTGTTTGCCTGTGTCTGTGATTGAGTTCATGCGTTACTGTGTCTGTGGTTGTGTACATGTGCACCCGTGTCTGTGATTGTGTATGTGTGAAAACATGTCTGTGATTTTGTGTCGGTTGTGTGCTTACCTGTGACTCTGTGTGCTAGTGTACGTGTGCATCTGTGTGTGTGGGTGTGTGTGTATGTATGCGCACATCTCTGTCTGTGATAGGACCATAAGACAGGAGCATAATTAGGGCATTTGGCCCAGTGATTCTGCTCCGCCATTCAATCATGGCTGATTTATTTTCGCCTCTCCACCACATTCTCCCTATAACCTTTGATAGCCTTACTAATCAAGAACCTATCAACCCTGATTTAAATATACACAGCCGTCTGTGTTAATGAATCTCACAGATTCAGCACCCTCTGGCACAAGTAATTTCTCCTCATCTCTGTTCAAAAGGGATGTTCTTCTATTCTGAGGCTGTGCCTTCAGATCCTGGGCTCTCCCACCACTGGAAACATCCTCTCCTCCTCCACTCTATCCAGGCCTTTCAATATTCAGTGAGCTTCAGTGAGATTCCCCCTCATCCTTCCAAACTTGTCGAGTACATGCCCAGAGCCATCAAAGGCTTATCATGCGTTAACCCTTTCATTCCCAGGATCATTATGGTAAACCTCCTCTGGACTCTCTCCAATCCTTCTTTAGATACGTGACCCAGAACTGCTCACAATACTCTAACTGTGGCCTGAGCAACGCCTTATAAAGCCTCAGCATTACATCCTTGCATTTCATATTCTAGTTCTCTCAAAATGAATACTTACATTTCATTTGTCTTCCTTACTACTGACTCAACCTGCAAGTTAACCTTCAGGATATTCTGCACTAGGCGCCCGTCCCTTTGCACGTGTTTCTCAATTTGTTCCCCATTTATAGAATAGGCCATGCATAAATTCCTTCTGCCAAAGTTTACTATGGTACACTTCCCTCCATGTCTATGTCTGTACCTGTGTCTGTGATTGTGTTTATACCTGTGTCTGTGATTGTGCATGTGTGTAGCTGTGCCTGTGATTATATAGGTGTGCTACAGTGGCTGTGTATGTGTTTAACTGTGTCTCTGTGTGTTATGGTTCAGCCTCTCCCTCTCTCATCCACCAATTCACTGCTCTGTCTGTGAACTGAACTATGGGTGTGGATACCTCTCTGAATTCAACTGCCTGCCAGTTTGTTCTTGCGTGCCTGTCTCCATTTGTGCATTCTCTTCTTACTGTCCTTGTCATTATTCCTTCCTCTATATTGTGGTGTGCCTGTCTATCTGTGGATTTCTGCCTTCCTTTGACTGTGTCAGCACCTGGAGCTGCCTGAATATTCTGGAATGTGTCTCTGATTGGGAGTGACCCTGTCTTTAAATGCTCCTCCTCTGATATACAGAGTGCCAGCCTCTGTATTTGTTTCTGACTGACCTTATCTGACCACCTGTGTGTGAATACACCTGTCTGTCTGTGGGGTGCTTATCCTGCACATATCTCTGTGTATATTTATCCCTTGAATTATGTGTGCCTCCCTCTATCTCTCTATCGTCTGCCTGTGTATGATTTCTTCTATCAGTGTGTATTACCGCCTTTGTCTGGGAGTGTTCCTGCCTCTGCCTCAGCACATTCTTCAGCTTTGTTTCATGTGAATGTGCTGCCTCTCTCTATGATTGTGCTGCCTCTGTAAGTGAGCAGTGGGGACTCCGTCTGTGGGTGTCGCTGCCTCTGTGAGAGCCCCTGTCCTCTGTCTGTGGTTGGACCTGCCTCTGTCAGTTTGAGTCCCCGTCTCCATCTCTGCGTTTCCCCGCTTCTGTCTGTGAGCGTCACTGCATCTGCATGTGCAAACTTTGTGTTTCTGTCGCTGTCTCTGGACCCTTCTGCCGTGTGTACCTCACTGTCTATCAATTGCAAAGTACGTACATCCTATTCGTCCACTGTCACGATGGTGTCTTATGGCAGGTGTTCAAAGTCATTGTCAAAGACAACGTTAGTTTTATTATCATATGCACAAGTACATGTAAACACCGGTGCAAGGCAATAAATTACTTAGAGCAGCAGCACAGACACAGAGCATCATAAAACCTGCACTGACAATAAAATATCAAAACACAAACTCATTGCTACAGCAGTGAACTGCTTCTCTGTCTGTGTCCTTCCTTGCTCCCGTCTAGTCAGTTCTCTGACCGCCCCTTTGTGTTCGCCTGTATCTGCCTGCCCCTCTCTCTCCTGTGCTCACTTTAAAGTATTCCGACGCCTGAACATGAACCTGTCTTGTCATCGAACATCTCCTCCTTTTAATGGTAACTTGACCTGGAACTCCGCCGCCCCTTCCTTGTGTAGTTAAGCTACATGTCTTTCTCCACTGTGAATACAGATGAGAAGTATTCATTTAAACCTTCACCTGCATCTGCCTGTGTGGGTGCGGCCTCACCCTCTCAGTGTGTGTTCGGCTCTGTGGTCCGATCCGTTCTATCCGGTGCCATCCTATTTATCTGCGTCTTTGTGCACGATCATTCTGCCGCATTTTCTTTCAGCAAGCGTCCGACTCAGTGAGCATGTCCCATCAAGTAGCCCCCAGCTTTGCTCCTGCCGTCACTGGACAGACGCTTGCTTCGGGTGACAGCCATTGAGTAGCTCAGAAATTGAGGATCGGTATCCGCAGCGCGGACGGGAGGAAGGACCCTGGGGCTGCGGGAGCGGGGCTGCTGCTCCCCCCGCTACAAGGCGAGGCTTCGGCCGGCTCCGCTACGCCGCTCTCTCCCCGCGGGGCAGAGGGCGCCTCACAATGGAGAACACACACTGCCACTTCTTCCGCTCCAGTGAGAATGTGTATAAGGTATAAGGAAAGGTTAGGAGAGTAAAAGATTGTGAGCCCTGAAACGTGAATTAAAGGGTACACCACTATGGCTGTAATAGACTGCTTGAAATAGCTGTGCTTCGCTTTGCAGTGCCTTGCTTCAGAGATTTTGCTTGCTTCAGATCGTTTTCTTCAGCCTTGAGACATGATAATACCAGTACAATCAGTTCCTGTCTCAGCAAGTCTGAACAATTGACTCTTGCTCCACTAAACTGACCCTGAGTCCACCATGAGAAACCTTATGTATACAAAGATATCCGGTGGAACTAGGTGGTCTGAAAAGATTATGGAACTATAGCATTAGTAGAAATAGTAACTTTTTAAAGTAAATTACTTTGTCTGTAACCAATCACGATCTAGAAAATAAGTGTCATGATGCATGACTAATGCATGATCATTCCTTGTATGGTAATTGTTTGCACCCTTGAAGAAGTATAAGAATGTATGTAGATCAATGTATCTCAGAGACCATCGGGTCGGGACGTAGGTGCCTGGCTTGGTGTTCTCTCCTCGGATCAAGAAATAAAGAGATTAAACGAGAACAGCGGTCTTCTGAGTCTTCTCTCCGACAGAATTCGACAATTTTGGCGAGCCAGCCAGGAGTCCAACCGGCCCCCAGCGGTGGATCGGTGTAAGTGGAAGAAGCAGAAGCTCGCGATTGGAGACCCGGTGAAGAGTTGAAGGTAAGAGATTGTGAGACCTCGGGGAAAATAGAAGGTGTGGGGGAGGGATAAGAGTCACCGAAACAGCATCCTGCCTTAGATCGGTTGTTAAGAAGGGAAATCCCCCACGCATAGGTCAGGATATGAAGTGGGAGCCAGAGTAGAGTGACAAAATGGGTCAAACATTAGACAAAGGGGATGTTAAAACACCCTTGGAAAAATTGTGTAAAGAAAATCCAGATCTACAAAAGAGTTTTCGTCAACTTAGTTCACGATTGAACAAGACATTGGGGGACCATATTTGGCCATTGAGGTGGACTTGGGATTTAGAAAAATTAACGCGCGCTGAAAGAGAGGTTTGGAAAACAAATTGTTCGCAAAATTGGAAGGATCTCATTACTAAATGTAAAGGGGTGGCAGAGAAATTGAATGAGATATCTAAACAGGCCTCTTGGGAAGTGAACGCTAATAGGAGGGATATCCCTATTACAGATGAGCAGGGTTTTCCCCGTCCATATATAGCCTTTAAAGCCTCATGTGAATTATATGATAAAAAAAGGAATTAAAGCAAAGGGGGAAACTGCTAAACGAATAGCGCCTTTGGACATGTCTGGACTTCAACTACTTTTTGAGAGTGGAGAAAACACCGATACGGAAGAGATAATTGCCTCCGCCCCTCCCTTAACCCACCGGGCGCGGCTGTTCCCCCATTGTATCCTCAATTTCACTCCCAACTTCCCACCTACTCAGAATCGGAGGGACAGAGAGCATACAAAGATCGGCCGAGCAGGGAGAATATTTTTGACCCCATCGCTTGTCGTACTAGGTCTCTTGATAATAAGGGAAACCTTCAAACTCCCCCGGGAGTAACCCAGGAGCTATTGAGATAAAGACTCCAGAGTACAAAGCCCAAGACTCCCCCAACCCATCATCAGACCTTGGCACCAACATCAGGCAGGTCCATAGAAAACCCACAGGTAAGGGAGTGCATTTAAACCGCCCTGAGAACGGGCAGAATAGCGACCCTGAGGATACGGACTCAGATGCAGATGATGACCATTCGGGGAGGCATTGGATCGAACTGTCCTATGATCGTCCGTACGTAAGTGGCAGTGCCCCCTCGGAAAGTTCTCTGAAGCCCCCGGGTAAACGAAAACTTCCAATACGAAGGGCTCCAAGGGTGGGACAAAACGGTTAGGGTGACACGGTTGAAGTATATACCCCCTGGAATCCCCAGTAGATGTATATGATCATGAATGGGACCCCCGATAGGAAAACAAGACCCGAAGATTTTATTGAGTACCTAATGAGTATCATTAGAATCTATCAGGCTACACCCAGGGACAGAAACAACCTTTGCTGTATGTCCCTTTCTATGGACGAGAGGGACAAATGGCAACAGAATTTGCAACATAATACATTGGAGGACTTTGAGGTCGCACACCCTAAATTCGGTGATCAGGTGCGCCTAATAAGGGAAGGCCTTCAGAAAACGCTGCAAAAACCAATAGATTTAATGAGAGTGATGTCGTGTAAGTCAAAGAAAGATGATTATGGCCCAGATTTTTTCGATAGGCTCTGCTCCACCTATGCGACCTATGCACGTGATGAGAATTTCCAAAGGGGAAATACATCCCCTCACTTTAATGCCCTTCTTATGTGATGCCTCCCAGAGGAGGTCAGTAGAGCTATAGAGATGCATACCTGATATTGGGCTGTTAAATCTAAACCTGATATGAGTAATCACGTTACTCACCTCTGGGGACATTCCAAGGTAAACACCGCACCAGTAACTGTTTAAAGGGAAATTATACAACGCTCCATAAACCCCAGTAGGCCTCAACGACGACGACCGATGGATTCTTCCTCGGGTCGACCCTAGACCAATAATGTGGTTTGGCAAATGGAACTACAGCCATCAGTTCCGGCATGGGTTGACCAGTGGGAGGCAGGGGTACATCAACCACCTGAACTGGCCTCACTGCCGGGGACCCCCTTACACTCCAGCTCCACCAGGATCCCGTGGACCCCCGGAAAGGTTCAGTTCCTCTTGCTTTGCATATGGAGGTGTGGGACATTTGAAGCGGGATTGTCCCTTTGCAGACTCCGCCACTCCATTTCGTGGATATCCATCCCACCCACCTAACCCTCCACACCCTAAAACAGCCCCTTTTACCACTCGCAATCCCTTCCAGCAATGACAGCTTTCGGGCAAACGGGCACATAAAATCCCACGGGAACGCCCTGTGTTAAGTAATGGCCCAGCAGACGAACCGGTCATTCACATTCAGGTAGAATCTGCCAGCCTACCTTTTCTACTTGATCCTGGCGCCTTCGCCTCTACCTTTGATGAGGCAACTAGATTAGCTTGTGATTTCCCCCTTTCAGAAAATACGATTTATCTATCGGGATTTTCTAAACAAGTCCAGTGGTTACCCCAACGCAACCACTACGGGTACGATATGGTAGTCAGCAATCCGTAATTCCATTTGGGATAACCCAGTCACTGGGTACGAATATCGCTATGTACACTCTCCTTCTCCCTGAACAGCACTACGGACGGGAATACTTTAACCGAACCAAATAAGGGTGCTCACATCCTTTGGATGCATACCTCCCCCCCCCCCCACCCCTCCACAGTGGTGGTCCTTAGATATTGATTATTTTTCCCCTTGGTCCTTATCCGCACCCGAAAATCTTGTATAAACCTCACGTAACGCTTGCCTCTGGTTCCTCGGGAAGATCAATGGAGCTTAGTGCCACGTTTGCCCAATTTAAAGGTCTGAACTATATGATAAACCTTTTTGCACTGGTTATCGCTGCCTTAGGGGTTGCCCTCGCTGTAGAGGTCCCCCTTTCCTATGGAATCAGCTCCAGGGCACAGCCCCCATATTACCCTGGACATTTCGGAAGGACATACAGCTAAGGAGTTCGGTCCGGAGGTCTTTAGGGCCCTCCACCAAACCAAATCCCTACGACATGATGAGGAACAAGTATACAACGGGGGAAAATCCAATATTTTGCATATCCACTCACTTGTCCTGGAATTGTACGACACCACCAACAGGATCCTCCCTCTGAGACCTGGGCTTATTCCAAGACGCAAGTGGGCTTGACCGACGGTGCACCCGTAGAAATCCTTCTAAAATGCGAAGTAAAGCACTCCCAAGTAAAACAGTATACACTTAAGGCTGAGGCCGTACAGGGGATACGTCCTCTTCTTGCATCGTTCCTCCAACAAGGCGTATTAGTCCCCTGTCAGTCTCCTTGCAATACTCCAATCTTAGCATTCCCGAAGCCGGGACGCCCTGAGTGGCGCCTTGTTCAGGATCTACGGGCTATTAACACCATTGCGTCTCCACTTCATGCTGTGGTGCCTATCCCTGAAACGATTCTCAGTTTAATTCCTGCATCGGCCAAATGGTTCACTCACTGATTTTCAACATGCCTTCCATTCAATTTATTTTCATGAGAACTCGCAGTACCTTTTTGCTTTCACCTTTGAGGATAGACCGTATACCTGGACCCGCCTGGCCCAGGGATTCATCCACTCCCCCACTATATTTTCACAGACCCTCTGTGGTCAGCTGCGCGATATTCATTTTCCCGGCCAGTCCGCTCTCTTACAATGTATAGATGATCTGCTACTGGCCAGTGAAACCCAGGACAGCAATTTTACCGGTACTAATTATTTATTGAATTCTCTCCACTCACACGGTTATGTTGTCCCGCCAACCAAGATCAAACGGGTCCAGTCCCAGGTTAAGTTCCTTGAGGTCTTGATTAGTGCCGAGGGTAGGATGCTAAAGTCTGATAGAACGACCTCTATAGTGCAAGCTCCCCTTCCCACTACTCCTAAGGGAATGCGGAAGTTCCTGGGCTTGGTTAATATTTGTCGCCACTGGATCCCTAACGCAGCATGTTATACCAGTCTGCGAAGTCCCCTAGCTTCTCCAAAGGCTCCGGCCACGTTTAGTTTAACATCTGAACATCTCCAATCTTTTGAAGAACTGAAACAACAGCTCTCTTCTGCTCCCACTTTGGGGAGACCCATTTATGATCGCCCTTTCCAGCTGTACGTTGCCATTATAGAAGACTGCGCCACAGCTGTGCTTACTCAGTTGCACGGTGATCGACGCCATCCGGTTGCCTATTTCTCCACGCGCCTTGATGCGGTAACACAGGGTTACCCACTTTGTACACAAGCCATCCCTGCCGTCTACACTATGGTCATAGCCGCTGACAATATTACCCTGTAACAGTCCGTTACTGTTTAAACTTTCCTTATGATTGCCTATCTCTTGACCACCAACTGTACACAGCACCTCACACAGGCTAGACTTAGCCGCTACGAGATTGTTCTTCTTCACAACCCCCTTTTGACTTTTGCTTTTAGCTCCACAGTTAACCCCGGAAACGTTTGTCACCAGACCACCAGACGAGTTGCTCGAAGCCCCTCACTCCTGTCCCGAAGTGAATTATTTCTTAACTTCCCCAGACAGGACCTGACCGACTTTTCACAGCAACCTTTTCAAAATGTTGGAAATACTGATCAACCTGATCATCCTCAAAAGGAGGGACAAATCGAACCTCCCTGCTGGTCGAAAACCCATCATCAGAATCAGATTCCAAATTCCTTCGCTTCATTTTTAACTCATGCTGCAGCTGCTTTCCCTTCTCCTCCCCATCCAGCTCCGTCCTCCTCATTTCCATCTGGGCCTTCCTTTCCTATAACTCTATTTTCTTTTGCTCTAACTCTACCTTCCTCTGTCCCAACTCGAAATTCATTCGCGTTTGTTCTAACTCTACCTTTGTTAACTGAACCTGGCCATCAGGAATCCCTGATTCACTCTCAGGATACTGTTCTAATTCTTCTAAATCTTCATTTTTCAACTCCACTGGTTGAGAAGTCACACCAGAAATCACTGGTTTAATTCAGGAAACTCTACTACCTCACTCACCTCAAACACTTCCTTATCCAAGTAATAGTCAACAGTCAATCTATGAATAATTGCTTTCCTCATAGACCGCTTTACTGCTTTAAGGTTGAGCCTTGTAGCATTTTTTACCAAATCATCCTTTTCGCCACCTCCAATCCCTTGAGGGTTGGTGACTGCAAAAATACCTCAATATCCATTTCTGCTGGTTTCCACACACACAAGCAAATTAAAAGGAATTTATCAGACTGACCACAATCAGTTGTCCACTAAGACCCCAAATTACACCAACTCAAATCTCCAGTAGCAATCTTGAGTTCGACTTCAAACCACCCTCGTCAATCTTTCGATTGGATTCCGGACGAGTCCCCAATTTTGTTACGAACCAGCAATAAATGAAACACTCCGAGTCATGTGATAAGTGTTAAACACTACTTTATGAATAACTACTTATGATAATAAGGAAAATAAAAGTAAAAATGTTAAAATGTTAGAAATAAAAATGTTAAACCGTAAACATTAACCCCAAAACCAAACTCGTAGTGTGTGTGTGGCAAAGTCTCAAGCTGTAAGTCCAGGATTGGTTATTGAAGTTCAGTGCAGCAAGCAATAAGGTGAAATATGAGGAATGGCTTCTTCAACAGCCACCGTTGTCCGAAGATAAAACGTACAGGTAGAGAGAACATAGAGAGTAATTACAAAATCCAGATGTTCCACGATGGAACGCAAACAACACCTCAGTGTTTACTCGGTAGTGACTTCCTCACTCCGAAAAGCATCCGAATCGTGGTCGTCCACAGAAATACCTGTTTCCCTCTACAGGTCAGCAACAAAGTGAACTTCACCGGATAACTCCAAATTTCCATACGTGGAGTGTAGTAACAGACACAGTTATTGTTATTCATCCATTGCTGGAGAAACTAGCAGGCAGGTGTCTGTCTTTCTTCTCTCTCTCTCTCCTCTAACTCCGACTGTCTTCTGAAAAAACGTCATTAAATACTTTAATATCTGTTGACGTAAGCACGCCACACACACAGTCACACACCATTTTGCTTTATCTTAAAGGGATATTCACTAATAGTAACTTAGTCCGTAACACCCGAAAGATTGCTGCAGATGCTTGTCCCTACACCACGAATGATTGACCTGTTAACATAGTTTTATTGCTTTCACGCCCTGGCATTAGGGACGCATTGTAGAGAGAGAAGTCATTATTTCTGTGCTTTAGGACAATAAAGCAGAAGACAAGAGATAGACAAGCAGCAGCCGCTGTGATAATTCTTCCAGGATGACGGAAGATTTCTCCACTGGACTTGAAACGGTCACATTAAGACAAATCAGAGTCAGCACAGTGGGATTCAGTCTGTCCATAAATGGAATAGAGCGGATTCGAGTTCCAGGTGCCGAAGCATCTCAACGATAGGAGACGAGGAAAGAAAATAAAATCAAAAATGACATAATAAACTGGGACCAGGTGTAGTTTACCAAGCCCATCAAGCCTGCCCCTGTTCATTCTGATCACGTCTGCCCAATGCTGCCCTCCTTTGTGCCGGAGCGCCCTCTATTGCTTTAACTTGCAGATGTTTATTTATCTCCACCTGAAATATTTCGAATCATCTGCTTCCTGCAACCCTCCAGAACAGAAAAGTCCAGACATACTCTACCGCCTTACAGAAGAAATATAATGTAATATTTTCCTTGCTTTTAGAAAGATCACCCCTTGTTCGAGAATCTCAGGGAAGGGAAAACAAACCAACGTCTATTCTGTGAATCCCTTTGCATTTTTGACCTCATTCTTCTAAATGCATGGAATACAGACACACAATTTTAGCCATCGAGAATATCTTCAAGAGACGGTGTCTCAAGAAGGCGAAATCCATCGTTAAAGATCCTCACCATCCGGGACATGCTCTCCTTGGATTAATACCATTGTATCGGAGGTACAGGAGCGTGTAGACCCACACCCAACGTTTTAATAACAACATGTTCCGCCTCCTCCATCAGATTTCTGAACAGTCCATGAACCAATGAAAGCGATCTTGTTATTTCTCTTTTGCACTACGTATTTATTTTGTAACTTATAGCAATGTTTATGTCTCGCACTGTACAGCTGCAGCAAAAGGACAAACTTCACGACATATGACAGTGATACGAAACCTGATTCTGATTCTGACTGTGATTCTGACATTATTCTGGTTGGTGGGAGAGCAGTCTCATAACAGAAATGAACGTAGCGTTTCTCCTTCGGACCGCCTCCAATGTTGCCAGGTCCTTTTCTTAGGTGAGGGGACGAAGTTGGTATTTATATACAAATTGACACCAATTGCTTTCAACCTGCAGTCAGAGAATGATGTTTGTACAAAGAAAACCAAGAAGGCAGAACGCCTGAAGCGGCCACACAGAATCGTAAAACACAACACAGAAGACGTCCCAATTCTTTAAGTAATTAACATACAGCTTGAAAATTACTTTCCCTTTTCCAGATAGAAAAGTTGTAGGTTTAGTGGGTTGCATTATATTTCCTTGAATTTTGAAATATTAAGACGTTTCAAATTTGAATCAATAGAAATCACAATCAGGCACCACAAACCAATTCATTTGTTCCACCTGGGGCCACTGGCCGGGATTTCCTGACAGCCCGTTCAACCCGAGAAGTTTACCACCAGAAATTGCAGTGAACAGACGAGTTTTGGGAAGATCAGAACCTCCAGGATTGTTATTGTCTCGCGGCATGTCGATCGGGAAATAGCGATCGCTCAAAGTCCTGGATCTCCCTAACCAACAGTGCTTCAAAGAAGAAGATGCAGATCATTTCCTCATTAATTTGGAAATAACCACAGTACTTGGTATTTATAACAATGTTCAAGTCCCGTTAACATGGAATATGTCGTGAATGGAAAGAATGGAAAGGGATCTGGGAGTTCAGATGCATAATTCCTTGAAAGTGGCGTCGCAGGTCGACAGAGTTGTAAAAAAGGCTTTTGAAATCCTGGCATTCATAAATTAAAGTATTGAGTACAGGAGTTGGGATGTTATGGTGAGATTTTATAAGGTATTGGTGAGGCCAAATTTGGAGTATTGCGTGCAGTTCTGGTCGCCTAACTATAGGAATTATATCAGTCAGATTGAAAGAGTGCAGAGGAGATTTACTAGAATGTTGACGGGTCTTCAGGAGTTGTTACAGGGAAAGATTGAACAAGTTCGGTCTTTATTCTTTAGATCGCAGAAGAATGAGGGGAGATTTGATAGAGGTTTACAAAATTATGTGGGGTATAGACAAAGTTAATGCGAATAGGCTCTTTCCACCTAGGTTAGGAGAGATAAGTTCGAGAAGACATGACTTTAGGGTGAAAGTGAAAAGGTTTAGGGGGAGCATTAGGGAGAACTTCTTCACTCAAACAGTGGTGGGAGTATGGAACGGCCTGCCATCTGATATAGTAAATGCGGGCTCACTCTTGAATTTTAAGAATAATTTGGATAGATATATGGACAGGAGAGGTCTGGAGGGTTCTGGACTGGGTGCAGGTAAATTGGACTAACGGAATAACGTTTCGGCACAGACTAGAAGGGAAGAATGGCCTGTTTTCCTGTGCTGTATTGTTCTATGGTTCTATGGTTCTAATGTGCTGAATTATTTGCCAGTAAGTATGTCATAGTTTGATTAACAAAGCTGCACCAGATCACATGAAGCCCTCGATCCCCGTTAGCTGAATGAATTTGTATAAATAACATCACTCACAGTGGAGGGATCGGCGAAGTAGATTGTAGAAAACTATTACAGGCTTGTTCCAAACAGAATATGTTCATTAACAAGAAGAGATGAACAGTTTGAATCCTTCCATAAGAAGGTTTGAATCCTTCCATAAGAAGGTAGAACTGGTCTTCAACTCACCGAGCAGTTTGATCGTATAGGGATGGATATTGTCTTCACATGTTGCAGCACAACACTCGCAGCGGTTACAAAGAAAACAGACAAAGCCCGCACAATTCTCTCTGTTCCCAGTCACTTGAGAACATTTGAAAACAGAATATTCTTCACACTAGCCACCAAAAATTGATAACCAGTTCTGCCTGTGAAGCGGAAATGTCATAAAAATAATAACAAAATCAACAGCAATCGCTTCAGCTACGGCACTGTTGAAGTTTGATTTAATGAAAGTAAACTAAATCACAGGGTATTTGTACTCTCATGGAGAATTCACATGAACGTGGGAAGAAAGTCCATGAAAGATTAATAGTATGGGAAAGTGACCATATCTGTCCTTCAGAGCAGAATCTGGTCCGAATTCCTGTCCTCCTTCCGATGTAATTTTAAAAGGAATCGGATCGTGTTGTGAATAGTGACCGCACCCCCAGCATCTAAATACATAACTCATTAATGTCACAATGCTCCGGGTGAGCACTGCATTTTACGTAACGGAGACGTTCCTGATGTACGCACATGTACAAAATACAGTGTAATACGGCACACGTTTTGGATTCGGCTGTATGTTTGAGTTGCCCTTCCTTTTCGTTTCCGTAAACATCCATTGTGTTTAGTTCAGACTGTTTCGTGACTGAAAAGACATGAGTCAGCCATTTCTGCAAAGACCGTAAATTCTACAGATTCCTCCTCACATTCTCAGTTCTGAGTTACATTTCCTCATCTGCCACAGTGGACGTTAATTTGATGTTGTATGAGTTAATAATCATGTGTGGTGTTCAGGTAAAAATTCCATCTCTGCTGTTATTCTGCTGAACCATAATTACAAGGTGAGAGCTGGAACTAGCAGTGTACTGAGCCGCGAGACAAAACCAAAATGTTCAGAACATTTATTATACAGCTCAATGGAGAGATAATCGGATTACATTTTATTTGCAGAGCTGACCGTTTAACGTAACATATATTTTACTCCTTTCATCAAATCCTCCCTGAATTTGTTATTTGGCAGTCCGTAGATACACGTGTTGCTGCAGAAACCCAGCAACCGTCAGATAAACCCGGATTGTTGCACGATGTATGTCGGTGTGCTGTAATATCTGTCTGTGTAGGAATAGCTTTCCGTTTGCCAGTTCATAGAACGTGCAACATCGGTCATCCACAATGATATGAAATTGGCTGATAATGCGAGCAACAAAATCATTGAATTTTTCCTGCTTTCCACCTCTGAATCCTTCTGATTGTCACTGTTGTCCTGACACCCCGGCGGACTGTATATCTGATTTGTAAGGACTGAACAGCATCATTAAACCGATTGGTGATAACGCGGTCAGGATACTGTCAAATATCTGGTAGGAAGTCCACCTGGGTGATGCAAAGCATTCAGATTTGGGGATACCACGTCCTTTTGCAAAATAAAATGGAAAATACTGAGCATAGCTCAGCAGCCACTGTTATTATCACTGCAGTTGCTACTTTATCGGTGTAATATCGTGTCCGCTGCTTCTTACAGTATATCGTGATGTAGCGATCGAAAGTGAAAGTGACCGTAAACCAAGCTGAACAATCGGTGCCTGCAATCCCCATGATAGGTGCCACAGAACATACAGGAGGTGTGAGAAAGACATTAGTAAGCAGTTGGATAGAATAAATCTTATTCAATATAACAGAAAAGGAAACGACCAATAGATCTGCTGCCGCCATGGCCGCCAGGTAGCGAGTGATGCATTTGGCGACACCACACTTCCACGGGACAGGATAACAATCGCCATTAAATTAACCGAAATAAATCATACAATAAAATATGTCACTTCGAATTCGGCTTAATATGATCAGTGTGAATAGTAGTCCGGGTCGTGCCGCTGCCTGGAGTTGCTCCGAGGGCACTAGCCCTCTGCGTTGACCGAGATGGGATGCGGACGGCTGATCAGACGGATATTTCGCGAGCGATGTACAACTCACATCTCACCAGTTTCACACCATGAAGACAATCGACAAAAATCAAAGCAGCTTGTCCTGTGTCGGTTCTGTTATGTTGAGGACAGAGGACCGGATACAACTGTATTTGGTCGGCAAGGACAGAACATACCCCATAAACCCTCCAGCCTTCACAACGTTCTCCCTCGTGAATACTGACGTGAAGTATTCTTGGAGGGTCACGCCCATAATCTGTCTCCACACATTGGTTGCCGCTCTGGTCCAAAAGGAGATCTATTCCTTCCTTGTCTCCCCTCTTGATTCTGAAATACTGCTAAAATATTTTCGGATACTTGTTAAACCTATTTACCATTGCATGGCTCTCTTCTCACACTATTTTATGCTGTATCCCGTATAAACCTCGAGAGATTCGTTCGATAATAAATCCTACCCCTATGTCCTTCCTTTTACCTGATCAATCCTTCAATAGCCTTCTTTAACGTGGATTGCTTAAAGGAACTGGAGATGGACCTTTAACCATGTAAACACTGCAGATTCTCTCATGTCGATTTAGCTGGAGGTACTTACTGTCGGTCTAGCTTTTCCAAACCTTGGAACTATTATTGTGCCTTTTAATAACTACATTTATATGTAAGAGGGATGGTTACTCTTCCCAAAGTATTTGCCCCGTGGCACTTCAGTCACGTGGCCAGAATCATACACTTTAGCACAGACTCAACCCAAGCAGGACAATCTCTATCTCGGCACAAAAAGCAGATTTCCTTATCTTGAGAATACATAAGGTGTGAATGGGGAAATGGATAATGCCGAGATCATTGTGTTTCCTTATCGTATGGTCGCCAGTCACAGGGTGATTATTTTTTCCAGTGATCAAAGGAGCAGAACTATTGAAACGAATTTCACAAGTCGGAGGTTCTCCTTATCGGCCAGCCTCCTGCCTCAATAAACGTCGCATTCGAGAGGTATCATTGCTGCCAACTGAACGGTCAACAAAGAGTGACAATTGGTCCTGGGTTTTGTCTATTTTCTATTCTCATCCACAGAAAAGGCACAGTGGACGAGACATCGTCTGATCCAGTCTGCGCACCCACAACTCCTCCCCGCCATTAGACTGCCCAATTGCTAAAGAAACACACAGCGGCGGAAGAGATTTCATTGATTTATTTCCTGTTTCTATGAACAACATTTTCCTGCTTGAATCACACACGTGATGATGTCACAACGCGCTTTCCCCGAACAAACTACAGGTCCAGGATTCTTAGAGCGTCCTGATGACGTATTTTAGCTTGTATTCATGTGAACGGTCGGTATTATTTGGCGAGGATAGGGGTGTAAATGCAGTCGCAAGTAGTAAATATCCGTTCAGGTGTCGGATATATTTGTTGTCTGCAACTGTGTCTATGATTTCATTAATTTCACTATGAGATCCACTGAATATTTCACGGCGTTCTTCAGCTCCTCACGGAACTTTCTCTGTGTCAGGACATAAACCCCTGTGTTGCTGCAGGTGCTGAGAACCTGAAGCATGAATGCTACTGAAATGAAGTCACTATCCGCGCTGTACTGAACGCCCAGAGCACGTTCAAACACAATATAAACAACTAAAGTACTCCACAACAGCATGAAACTGCCGGATATACTGAAAAGTAAAACAATAGATTTCTTTCGGTTCTCCATCTCCGGGTCCTTGCCATTCTCTCCATTGCTGTGGACCCGGAGCTCCCTGCGGATTCTACCAGATAATAAAATGTATCTGGCGGTCAGTGAGTTCACCAACAATAACAAGACGAACGGGAGACAAGGGGTTATAGTGAAGCTAAACAAATCAAATGAAGCCCACGAGGGTAAATCCAAGAATGTCGGTTTCAGGACACAGCCTCGGGGCACACTGTCGATGATATATGCTGGGTCAAATGTAAAATACCAGGGGATACTTATAAAACAGCTCAGCGCCGTTATAGACCCAATGACAATAGCAGCTATTCTTTCGTTGCAGTATTTTGTTTTCAGCGTCTGGGAACAAATTACCACAAACCGATCAAATGTGAAAGCAACCGTGAACCAAAGGGAATTAAACGTAGCTGCATACGCCAGGGCAAAGTTAAGGGAGCACAGAGGGGTGATGTAGAGGAATGAAAAGGGGAAATGTATTTCAACAGTACTCCTTAATATCACATCAGTGATGACGACCAGGAGATCGGCCACGGCCATTCCCACCAGGTAGCGAGTGACACATTTGGAGAGACCGCACTTTCCTCGGGACAGAATCACAATCGCCACCAAGTTCACTAGAAGAGAGAGAAAGGGAAATGATAATATCCTGAGATCAGCACAAACATCTGCTGCTGCAATATTTCCTGAATGACAATAGGAATGGAATAAAATGAAAATACAATGAAAATACAATGATATTATTCGGGGGAAGCTTGTGGAAAAAAAACAACAATGGTTCCGCACAACTCTCGGGAACGGGTTCAGTCCTATCCTCAGATGATAACAGTGTGGAGTTTACCCGGTCTCCGCGTGACTGAGCAGCTTTTAGCCCCGGGCTACGATTTCCTGCTGTATCCATTAAACTTCTCAGTGCCTCAGCTGACTGCTGTAAAATCCACCATTGTGCACAGTAATGGTAAGAGGACTATGGCGGAGGGTGAGTATGTGAGTGAGAATAAGCTGCAGCGCTGTAAAATGGTTGAAGTGGGAGAGGCTGACGTGATTCTTTTCACTGATGACGTGGATACAATGGCCATAAGGGCCTCCGCCTATGTAATAAATACAGAAAGTGAAATGCAAATAATAGAGCACTGGCGTGTATGGGGACAAAGAATAAAACGCTGCAGCCAACAAACCAAGTTTGTGGAGAACAGTAACTGAAACTGAGGCAATAAATGTAGGAGCAAGCAGTTCCACGGGGGAATCCATTTGAAATCCCATCGCCTCTTTAAATCTTTCAATGTTTTGACAAACTTCACTGGATTCTTAAGCAACATGGTCAGCTGCTTTCGGGATTATCCCAGCGTCAGGACATAAATTCCCACGCTGGTGCGTGTGCTCGGAAGCTGAACATACGCAACGGCCAACGAGAACATATTCAAGAGGAGGTGCCTCAAGAAGGCGGCATCCATCATTAAGGACCCTCACTAGCCGGGACATGCCCTCTTCGCCTTCCTACCATCAGGGAGGTGGTACAGGAGACGGAAGACCCACACTCAACGTTTCAGGAACAACTTCTCCCCCCCCCCCCCGCCATCAGATTTCTGAACGGTCCATGAACGCATCAATACTTCCTCGTTATTTGTCTTTTTGCACCATTTTATTTATTTTGTAACTTATATTAATTATTACGTCTTTAACTGAACTGCTGCGGCAAAACAAGAAAATTCACGTCATATGACAGAGATACTAAACCTTAATCTGATTCCGAACGTGAACGCGCCTGGCGCCCAGTGTGTGAAGGGATGAAGTTCGGAGCGAGGAAGGGACATAACGGATCCAAAGTTTGCCTTTCATAATGTTACAAAACAGCTTGCTGCACGGGAGAGTAAAAATATGGATTTCTCGCTTCCCCATATTTCTGAACTTTTGCCGTTTTCTTATAACAGTGAACTTGAATCTTCCCCGGAAACTGTTAACCACGTGTCGGAAACAGCCACAATGAAGAATCCCCTACCGTGAAAGGGCTGCAATCGGCCGTCGAGAAGGTGATCATTGACGGGGAAGAATGCAGATACAAGGAAGGTTGTGTTAAAGGGAATTCACAAAGGGAAGTGTGCAACATCCACGAGCAGTGGTGAGTGGCCAGGGTAGAAATGTGAAGTGGGGCGAGGTTGTGTACACGTGCATGCAGCAGAAAAACGAGCTGCAGGAGGATAAACACAGGGAATCCTGCAGATGCTGGAATCTGGTGCAACACACTGCAAATCCTGGAAAAACTCAGCAAGTCATAGAGCATCTCTGGAGCGAAATAAACAGTCAACGTTACGAGTCGAGACCCTTCATCAGGACTGGTGAGGAAGAGGGCAGAATCCAGAATAAAATGGTCGGAGGGGCCGAGCGCAGGCTGGTGATAGGTGAGTCCAGGTGAGAGGGGAGAGGTGGGTGGATGGGTAAGGAGAGAAGAAAGGGAGTGATATAAGAAGCTGAGAGGTGATAGATAGAGGAAAAGGGCTGAAGAACATGGAGTTCAGTAGGAGAGGGCACTCAGAATGGAATAACGGGAAAGAGCTGGTGAATAGATGGGAAGATAATGAGGGTCCGAGAGGGGAAAGGGAAGGAATGAGGGGCCACAGGAATGAGGGAAAACATAGGGGCGGGAAGAGGGGACGGGTTACAGGAAGTGAGATAAATCGACGGTGAGACCGTCAGGTTGGTTTCAACTGAGGCAGAATATGACGTGCTGTTCCTTCAATATACGACTGGCCTCAACGTGGCAGCAGAGGAAGCCATGGACATAGAGTACATGTCAGTATGAGAGTGGGATGTAGAAGTGAAGTGGCTGGCCGCAGGGAGATCGAAGGTTTCATAAGTGTACTCTTTTTAGATACAGTTTAGCTTCTGGTGAATCGTCAGGATGCTAATGATTGGCAAATGGGTAATGTTAATACCATTGAGTACTAGATCGGGAATGTTCTGCTCCCGCTTTGGAGACAGCCATCTCCTGACCCAGGTACGTGTGGACCCAAAGTCACCGGCCGGACAATCCGTTCTCGATATCGTGATAACCGAGTGATGGTTAATTACTGGCACTGAAGCGGACCATTCTGCTCATCGTGTCTGTGCACATCTTCGGGTCACTTTGCAACATCGGCCAGTACCTCTGTCCAGGTATGGTCTTGCGTGTTTGCATGCGAGGAGGCGACTTGCCTTTTCTAAACATTCAGTCAGACAGTTCCTGACGCTGGGTACCTTTTAAGCGAAAACTTTATTTACTTCCCTCCTCTCTCATCTTTCTGCAAATTCATCCCCCGATTTCACAGCCTCTCCCAAGGGAAAAGTCCACACAATTCTTGCAACTCGGCCCACTATTACAATATGCATCCAGAGGAAGTCTTCCCTGACATACAGTTCCAAAGGAAACATCAAGCTCTCTAATCATTCCTCATTGCTCCCACTTTCCACGCTGGATAACAGGCGCATAAATCTCCTCTGCCCTCCGCCCAGTTCAGTAGCATCATTGATGCAAACGTGGTGACTGCAATTCCAACTGTGACCCATCTGGTGTGGTACGCACTTTAACATAATATTCCGACTCTGACATAATATAGGAAAAGAAAACACCTGTATGCATTTTAAATATCTGAATGGCCTAACCTTCCCCGCCATCTGTAAGGACCTGTGGGCAGATGATTTATGACGTGCAGCCTAGACTTAGGCTAAAAGACCACAGTAACAAATCCTACGACTTGCCCAGTCCGTGCCAAATATCAAGAAATTATTTTCACTATCCCTGTATCCATCCTATTTTATTAGAACATAGAACATAACAACACAGTACAGGCCCTTCGACCCATGATGTTATGCCAAAATTTTATCTTGCTCTAATAGCTAGCTAACCCTTCCGTACCGCATAGTCCTCCATTTCTCTGTCATTCATATGGCTATCAAACAGTATCTTAAATGTCCCTGAAGTCTTTCCCCACAACCTCTGCCGGCAATGCATTCCACGCAACCTTCACTCTCTGTGCAAACAATTTACCTCTGATATCCCTCTTATATCTTCCTCCAATTACCTTAAAATTATGGCCCCTCATGTTAGCCATCGGCACCCTGAGAAAAAGTTTCTGATTGTCCACTCAATCTATGCCTATTATCATCTTGTAGATCTCGATCAAGTCACCTGTCATTCTACTTTTCTCCAAAGAGAAAAGTACTAACTGACTCAATTTATCTTCGTAAGACATGCTCCCTTATCCAGGCAGCATCCTTGTAAATATCCTCTGTACCCTCTTTAAAGCTTCCACATCCTTCCAATGATGAGGCGACCAGAACTGAACACAATACCCCAAGTATGGTCTAACCAGAGTTCTTTTGAGTTGCAACATTAACTCATGGCTCTTCAACTGAATTCCTCGACTAACGAAGACATACACACCATATTCCGTCTTCACAACCCTATTGACCTATGCGGCAACCTTGAGGGATCTATGGACGTGGACCCCAAAATCCCTCTGTTCACACTGCTAAGAGTCGTGCCATTAACCTTGTATTCTACCTTCAAATTCGATCTCCAGAAGTATATCACTTCACACTTACTCGGGTTGAACTCCATCTGCCACTTTTCAGCCCAGGTCTCTATTCTATCAATATCCTGTTGTAATTTACAGCAACCTGCTACGCTATCCAGAACACAACCAACCATTGTATCATCAGCAAACCTACTAACACACCCTACCATATTATCATCCAAGTCATTTATAAAAATCGCAAAGAGCAGGGGTCCCAGATTTGATCCCAGCGGAACACCGCTGGTCAACGACCATCAGGCGGAATACACTTTATCTACAACTACCCTCTGTCTTTTGTGGGTGAGCCAATTTTGAATGCACACAGCCAGGTTTCCTGGATCCCATGCCTCTTGACTTTCTGAATAAGCCTTCCACGAGGAACTTTATCAAACGCCTCATTAAAATCTATGTACACCACATTCATTGATCTACATTCATCAATGTCCTTCGTCACATCCTCAAAAATTTAGTCAGACTCGTGAGGCACGACCTGCCCCTCGTAAAGCTATGCTGAACGTCCCTAATCAGCCTATGCTTCTCCAAATTCCCGTAAGTCCTGTCTCTGGGAACCTTCTCCAGTAATTTGCCCACCACTGAAGTAAGATTCACTGGTCTGTAATTCCCAGGGTTATCCCTGCTCCCTTTCTTAAACAGAGGTGCAACATTTGCCACTGTACAATCATGTGACACAACTCCTTTGGCCACTGAGGACGCAAAGATCATCGCCAAACACGCATAAATCTCTTCCTTCCCTTCCCGGAATAACCTTGTGTATATCCCTTTCGACCCCGGTGACTTACGTACTGCATCTATCCTAAAGTTTTTCATATGTTCCAGCACATCTTCTTTCCTCACGAAATGACTTTATTCTTGCTATATCTTTCCCACATGGACGATAAGTTCACCCCTGACCCGACCATTCGCCGACACATAATGTGTAACGTACGGTACTTTCGGTAGTGTCGGTGACAGGTACGGTAGTGCAGCGGTTAGCATAACACTATTACAGCGCCAGCGACACGGTTTCAAATCCAGCCACTGTCTGTGAGGAGTTTGTACGTTCTGCCGTGGCTGAGGGATTACCTCCAGGTTTTCTCCAACATTCAAAAGATGTGCAGGTTTGGAAGTTGTGGACATGCAATGTTGGCGCCGGAAGCGTGGTGACACTTGCGGGCTGCCCCCAGAACATTGTACGTTAAGTTGCATTTCACTGTGTTTTTCGATGTACATGAGACTAATGAAGATATCTTATCTTATCTTATCTTATCTTATCTTATCTTATCTTATCTTATCTTATCTTATCTCATCTCATCTCATCTCATCTCATCTCATCTCATCTCATCTCATCTCATCTTATCTTATCTTATCTAACAAGTCGCCCACTGACGTGCACATCTTTGGGTTGTGGGAAGAAACGAGAGTATTATGAAGAAACAGGGCTCACAGGGAGAACGTGGAATCTGCACACAGCGAGAACGCGAAGGTCAGGATCGAACCCTCGCCGCTTAGGCTGTGAGGCAGCAACTCTATCCGCTGCGCATAGGGGCTGCCTGTGGGGAAGGAGAGATCAGAATCTGACACAGAGTTCAGTATTTAGGTCTAAAGAACAACCTAAGGATTGTACATGAGTGAACAAGTGCAAAAATCAACAGACATCAGACCAGCTACAAAACTGTACCTTCAGAGCAGAATGAATGTGAAGCGAGGAATGTGCAAGTTACCGGTGAACTAATTCGGGAGATCTGAGGCATGAAGATGAGTCAGCAATAATTCTCAGCTAAAACGAGTGACCACGGGGACTTTTCCTCTCCCCCCACATTTCCATGTGTGATAGACAACTTACACCGCACCAACCCATCCAGTTCCCTTGCCGAAAACTTATCCCTGTGTGCCCTCCAACAGCAAAGGACGTTACGCAGTTCCGTCACCGCCAGTCTCAGTGTTCCCCAGCTCAAAACCCCATTCTCATCTGTAACAGGTGCTGCCTTTTCTCACTGAGGCAGCATCGACACCCACAAGGAGGCAGCTGTTCAACAACCCCTATTCAGTCAGAGGGTGTGAGGGCTCTGGAACTGCAGGGGTTCTTCTTAGCGAGCAACATGGAGTGAAGAACAGACCTGGACTTGCCCTTGATCCGTCACCCAATTCCACACCACAAAGCACAAATGTGATCTCAGATTCGGACAGAACCAGGACAAGCTTTGAAATATACTCAGGGAACAATACGGCACCATCCCTCTTGAGCAGAGTCTGAAATTTACTTAAACGAGGAACAACCGAGCTCAATCATCACCACAAGGTGCAAAGGGAAAAAGAAAAGCTGCTCATTTCTGGAGACGCAGCATCACAACCAGAGGCCAGAGGAGAAAGGAAAAATATCGTGGATGTTGGAAATCCGAAATAAAACTGAAAATGCGCGGAAATGGAAATGCTGGAATATACTGGGCATGTTCCAGTAGGTCAAACTGTGTAATGCTGCCGCAGATTCTGATACAACAACAACCCAGCTATATCAAATACACAAAAACACTTCACCCAGATATTTAATTCACTGACCGTGCCCCCATGCAACACTCTTTGCAATGGACAATGAAAGCCTGGACACAAACATGGAAACAGAGAGATGCATCCAGAAAGTTAAAAATATCCTCAGGAAAAATCCCTGAACCTGAGAGCCCAGAGGAGGTTTTGGCCAAACTACTTTAACTGGAACTGACGGAGAATGACTTTCAATTCAATGATGAATTCTATTTGCATTTAAATGGGCCAGCAATGGGGAAGTAGTTTGCACCAGGCTGTGCCAACGTACATACGGCAGTATGTGCAGTCGCCTAGAAGTGGCCCAGGCGACCAATGTGTCATTGCTGATACCTGGATGATAGTTGGGGTGTGTGGACAGAATCAGATACAGAGTGAGAGGAATTCATTCTGCTGCTTGACAGTCACAACCCCTCCATCAAAGTCACAACAAATGGAAAATAGACGTTGAGGACACCACTGTTTTGAAACTGGCGTGAGAACACGAGGGCCAAAAAAAGTTACCGAAGGCTTTTCAAAACAATATACACCCACCCCACTTGCACACTATAAGCCACCATCCAAAGCATACATTCGGGGGCACAGGAAACCCAACAGACTTGCTTTCATTGCATTTGTACCAGGGAGGACGACCTCCACCAATCAACGTCACACCTCCACCCCAGACTTTGCAGCGTCACCCTTGACTTCACAGAATTAGCGAAGCATCCCACATACAAAGGAGGTCAACTCCCTATTCAATGGCAGCAATTTATCCTCCTGTTCCAGACCCGCTTTGTCCCACCCATTGTCCACCTTCTCTGCCACTTACACGAAATTGCTTTCTCTATTACTCAGTTTAAATGAAGCGTCTTCTATCTGAAACTTTGCCTGAGTCACTTTCCACAGAGGCGGCGTGATCTGCTGAGTTTTGCCAGAAGTTCAGGGTTTTACTACAAACCAGCGGGGATTTAACCCGGAATGTGGAAATATCCCATGCCTATGCGAATAAAAAAAAGTGGATGGAAGTGAAACTCGGGCCTGTGTCGGGCAGCCGACCGGCAATGCCGGTCTCACACCCGGGCGGGAGCACAAACGGCTGATCTGAAGTCCCTGAAAGAGAAAGAACGTCATTGACAGCGGGGCAGTTTCCTTCAGTAATTAAACAGCTTGGAGACTCAGGGACACCCATACTGGGTTATTTCACGGTGCATTTGGCAGACTTGGACCATCAGCGTGTTACTCCTCTCTGCCCTCACACCCAGAATGTACACTGTAAACTCACATCGTCACTGCTGACCTGACACTGGCGGCTGCTTTACACATGACACTGCAACACCTTCAGCAGTCAAAATAAAACACGACAACACTGCCTGAGATAACAGTTTGTGAAAGCATCAGGTCAAAATAAAAGCAACAGCAGGATCGTGCAGATTCCACCACAGAATTATGCAGCAGTGTAACAGGTCATTTATACGGCACACATACATCACCAGCACCTGCAGAGTTGATAGAGATGAACACGATGAGTACCCATGTGTAACTACGCACCAGGAACACCAACTGCTGCCAGTACTGGATAGTAAATGGCCAGGACAAGTCCAAGTTGCCGGGTTCCCATGTTCGCGGAGAAGTGGTGATTCCTCTGTTCATGCAACACACCAACACTGTTGCGAAAACATTGCTGAGATATTCAAGGCAGCTCTTATTATAGAGGAGATAACTCTCCAGCGGCACCAATCTCCTGATCATTAATGTTAGTTACACTTACTGAACAACGACGTTACATCAGCTGCTTCCAGAAGAGCGATACAATGGGAATTCCGAACTTAAAGTGACATGCCGAACATAAGAATGTAATCTTTGGCAGAGAGCATCGGGTAAAGTGTACAGGGGCTGTGCCACCAGAGGGAATGGATCACTGAGGATCCCACGGCTTCACTATCTGGGGATGATACTGTTTTTGACTGTGTCCTGCTCTGGCCACACTGGGATCGATAGTGACTGAAACTGAATGAACCCACTCTCCTGCTGCAGCTGTGAGATTGTGCAACCAGGGGACGGAGGTTGGAACAAAGTTGAAAGGCAAATGAGGACAGGAGTTGGTAAACCCCACGTCATATGAACATCGTCTTTCCGCAAGGGAATAACGGCTGCTGCCCTTACCTGGCCTGGTCCCTGTGTGACTCCAGTACCACCAATGAGGTTAGAACCATAGAATCCTAGAACCATAGAACCATACAGCACAAAACAGGCCCTTCGGCCCACCATGATGTGCCGTCCATCAAACCACCCTCAGACTACCTAACCCCTTCCTCCTGCATATCCCCCCATCCCACACTCCTCCATATGCCTATGCAACAAGCTCTTGAACTTGTTCAATGTATCTGCCTCCACCACCACCCCAGGCAGTGCATTCCATGCGCCAACCACTCTCTGGGTGAAAAGCCTCTCCCTGACATCTCCCCGGAACCTCCCACCCATAACCTTAAGGTCATGACCTCTGGTCCTGAGCATTGGTGCCCTGGGAAGGAGGCGCTGACTGTCTACTCTATCTATTCCTGTCAGTATTTTATATACCTCTATCATGTCTCCTCTAATCCTCCTCCCTTCCAGAGAATAAAGACCGAGCACCTTAAGCCTCTCCTCATATTCAATACTCTCCAATCCAGGCAACATCCTGGTAAATCTCCTCTGCACCCTCTCCAACGCCTCCACATCTTTCCTATAATGAGGCGACCAGAACTGAACACGGTACTCTAAGTGTGGCCTAACTAGAGTTTTGTAAAGCTGCATCATCACCTCGCGGCTCTTAAACTCAATCCCGCGACTTATGAAAGCCAACATCCCATTGGCCTTCTTAACTGAACTTTCCACCTGTGAGGCAACTTTCAATGAACTGTGAATATGAACCCCCAGATCCCTCTGCTCCTCCACATGGCAAGTACCTTGCCATTCACCCTGTACTCTGCCCTGGACTTTGTCCTTCGACAGTGTACCACCTCACACTTCTCCGGATTGAACTCCATCTGCCACTTGTCAGCCTAGCTCTGCATCCAATCAATATCCCTCTGTAAGCTTCTAAAGCCCTCCAACTATCCACAACACCGCCTATCTTAGTGTCGTCCGCAAACTTACTAACCCAGCCCTCCACCCCCTCATCTAAGTCATCTATAAATATCACAAAAAGTAAAGGTCCCAGAACCGATCCCTGCGGGACACCACTAGTCACTGCCCTCCATTCCGAGGGCACTCCCTCCACCACAACCCTCTGCTTTCTACATGCAAGCCAATTCCTAATCCACACAGCCAAGCTTCCTTGGATCCCTTGGCCTCTGACCTTCTGAAGAAGCCTAACATGAGGAACCTTATCAAATGCCTTACTAAAATCCATGTAAACCACATCCACCGTACTGCCATCATCAATCTTCCTGGTCACCTCCTCAAATAACTCTATCAGGCTTGTGAGGCAAGATCTTCCCTTCACGAAACCATGCTGGCTGTCCCTAATCAGTCCATGATTCTCAGGGTGTTCATAAATCCTATCCCATAGAATCCTTTCTAACAGCTTACCCACCACACACGTGAGACTCACCGGTCTATAATTCCCTGGCCTATCCCTATTACCTTTTTTGAACAAGGGGACAACATTCGCAACCCTCCAATCTTCCGGCACCACCCCCGTGGACAACGAGGACTCAAAGATCCTTACCAGCTGTTCAACAATCTCCTCCCTAGCCTCTCGAAGCAGCCTGGGGTAAATCCCGTCAGGCCCCGGAGATTTATATGTCTTAATATTATTTAACAACTTCAACACATCCTCTCTCTTGATATCTACAACCTCGAGAACATAACCCCTACCAGCACTCCCTTCCGCATCATCAAGACCCCTCTCCCTGGTGAATACCGAAGAGAAGTACTCATTGAGAACTTCTCCCACTTCCGCCGCCTCCAGACAAATTCTCCCACCTGTGTCTTTAATCGGACCTACCTTTACCCTAGCCATGCTCCTACCCTTCACGTACTTGAAAAAAAGCCTTGGGATTTTGTTTGACCCTACTAGCCAAAGTCTTTTCATGTCCACTTCTAGCTCTCCTCAGCCCTTTCTTAAGTTCCTTCCTTGCTACCCTATATTCCTCACGGGCCCTGTCTGAACCTTGCTGCTTATACCTCACGTAGGCTACCTTCTTCTCCATAACAAGTCGTTCCACCTCTCTCGTCACCCACGGCTCCCTCACCCTTCCATTCCTTCTCTGCCTCACCGGGACATATTTATCCCTAACATCCTGCATAAGATCCCTGAACATCGACCACATCTCCATGGTACATTTTCCTTCAAAAAGGACATCCCAATTTACGCTCCCAAGTTCTCTCCTTATAGCCTCGTAGTTAGCCATTCCCCAATTGAAAAAGCTCTTGACCTCTCTGCACCTGTCCCTGTCTATGACAATTTTAAAGGTTATGGAGCAACGATCACTGTCCCCCAAATGCTCACCCACCAATAGACCCTTCACCTGTTCCGGTTCATTTCCTAAAACTAGATCTAACATAGCATTCCCTCTAGTCGGCCTTTCAACATACTGCATCGGGAATCCCTGCTGGACACATTTAACAAATTCTGTCCCATCTAAACCTTTGGCACTAAGCAGGTTCCAGTCTATATTTGGGAAGTTGTGTGTCTCCCATTATAACAACCCTCTTATTTCTGCTTCCCTCCAAACACTGCCTGCCAATCTGCTCCTCTATATCTCTACTGCTACCGGGGGGCCTATAGAATACTCCTAGTAGAGTAACTGCTCCCTGCAGTGCCTGTGTCACGTTGCTGGTTGCACCGATGCCCGAGGAGAGAAAAAGGACCCGGATACACAGGGCTTGGGAATGTCGGACACAGGGGTGTCCGAGGGCAATTGGCGTCGTGAGGATCTGCGGGGAGGTTTGTGTTGGCTACTCCTTGTCTCACGTGTGTGCAAGGTATTCTACCTTAGCCCCGGCTATCAGTGCGGAGGACCCAGTGAGTGACAGGACTGTATGTGCTGCTGACCTGTGCTGCTCTGAGCCCTGAATAACTTCAGCGGTCCCATCAGATTTATCAATTCATCCATTCATAAATGTGTACAGGATGGAAACAAGCCCTTCGGCACAACTTGTCGGTGCTGACCAAGGTGGCCATGTTACCGATTCCATTTCCCTGCGTTTGGTTCCATATTCGCTGAAAACATTCATCACTCCGTACCTGTCCAAGTGTTTGCTTTAAGCGTGTCGTTATATCTGCCTCTATCAGCTACTCTGGAAAATTATTTCATTTACCCATTTACCCACTGCTCCCTGTCTGGAACACTCACCCCTCGGATTCCCTGTGTATATTTCCCCTCCCTCTTTGCAAATGTCCAGGTATCCAGGCTCCCATGTTCGTGGAGAAATGTTGATTCCTCTGTTTATGTACAGACCAAGCCTGTTGCGAAAATATTGCGGAGAATTTCAAAGCAATCTCTGCCTTCTACGTTTAGACTTCACCACTCTGGGAAGAAGACAATGACTCTGCCCCTCAGAATTTTACGAAGCTCTGTAAGGTCAACCTCAGCCGCTCTCACTCCAGGGACACAGTCCCAGCCCATCCATCCGTCAAACCCTCCAATCCAGGAAAACATCCCTGTGAATCTTTCCTGCACCCTTGCCATTTTAATTACATCCTTCCTGCAGCATCGGACTGGAACTTCACACAACACTTCACACCAACACCTTGCAGAACTGTAATATGAGGTCCCGCCTCCGGTACTGACTGCCTCTGTCGATAAGGCAGGCATGCCATGTGCCACTTCAAAATCTTGTCTACCTGTGTTGCCACCTGCTGGAAACTACGTACCTACACCTCTAGGTCTCTGTGTTCAACAACACCAGCCGGGAATTACCATTTACTGTGGAGGTAGCGACATGCTTTAAATTCCAAAATAATGCATCACATCGCACATGTATGAGTTAAATTCCACCTGCCATACCTTTGCCCACTTTACCAGTTGACCAGTTGATATGCTGATGGTTGACCAGTTGCTCATACACCCGCAGAATTCACTGTAAGGATGCAGATCTATGCAGCCACAGTAACTCACTGTGAGCACACGGCTCAATGTACCCGCAGTTACGCTTGGTAGAAAATGCAGCTACATACACCACACTACATCACTGTATGGATATAGCTTGTTGCACTCATAGTAACTCACGGTAAGGACACAGCTAAAAGCACACTGATCACCTCACTGTAAGGTCACAGCTCCATACACACTGGTCCTGACTGTAAGGGCACTGCTCCGTACACACTGACCCTCACTGAAAGGACACAGCTCTCTACACACTGATCCTCCCTGTAAGGACACAGCTCTGTGAAAACTGATCTGCACTGTTATGACACAACTCTGTACACACTGATCCTCACTGTAAGAACACAGATCTGTACACTCTGAACCTCACTGTAAGGTCACAGCTCTGTACACACTGATCCTCATTGTAAGGACACATCCCTGGAAACCCACTGTAGCTCAGTGTATGGACACTTGTGACTGTAACGAAGTCGCTGGAGAAACTGGTGGATATGAAAGACATTTGCATCACTACAAACGGACATTGTCTTGGAGACCCTCACGGAGGAGTCTCTCAAACTAAAAGTCCATCATGTTTTTCCACTATTAATAACTATGCTAACAACAGGTGATTCAATACAATTTCAGTAACGACAATGACATTGTTTACCTCGATATCTTCTGTCTCACAAATGGTTCCATTGAAATACATATTTACAGCTGGAACACCGTGTAACTGATAAGAGACATCTGAATGTTCAAACACCTTTGTTGGGACAAACTAATGCATACAGAAGGTCAAAAGGTTTCAGAGGACAGAGAACCAGAACCCCAGGATTAATGCTGTGAGGGAGAACTCTCTGAGTAAACAAACATCCCAGTTATTGAAATATCAAAGATGCTCGTGACCACGTTTGATGTGTTCAGTGACAACACTTAGTCTGGTCTGGCAGTATTCCATGCCCTCTGAAAGAAGGGCCCAATATAACAGGGATGACGGTACCTGGTTTGCTGAAGCTAATTAACAACGCTCATTGTCTTATGTTTGACCGATGCAGACAATAACGTTTCATGGCCACAGAATTTTACTAACCACATATTGAGCAGCCCCCTGCTGTGGGACAGCAGCCTGTGCTCTGTACCTTCCAAAACATGTATCAGGGATAGTCCAGGGAATTATGGACCAGTGAGCCTTACGTCTGTGGTGGACAAGCTGATGGAAAGGAATCTTAGAGATAGGATCTATGGGCATTTGGAGATTGATGGTCTGATCAGGCACAGCCAGCATGGCCTTTTGAAGGGTGGATTATGTCTCACAGCCTGATAGGGTTCTTTGAGGAGGTCGCCAGGCAGGTTGATGAGGTGAGTACAGTAGATGTGGTCTACACAGATTTTAGTAGGGCATTTGGCAAGGTTCCACATGGTAGGCTTTTTCAGAAAGTTAGATGGCGTGGGATCCAGGGAAGCTTGAGCGTGAGGATTCGGAATTGGTTTGCCTGGAAAAAGCAGCGGATTGTGGTGGAGGGAGTGCATTCATATTGGAGGGCTGTGACTAGCGGTGTCCCACAGGGATCGGTTCTGGGACCTCTGCTTTTCGTGATTTTTGTTAATGACCTGGATGAGGGGGTAGAAGGGTGGGTTGGCAAGTTTTCAGACGATACAAAGTTTTGTGGTGTTGTGGATAGTGTGGAGAATTGTCGACGATTGCAGAGGGACATCGATAGGATGCAGAGCTGGGCTCAGAAGTGGCATATGGAGTTCACAAACTTCAAGGTGGAATACAGAGTTAATGGCAGGATTCTGGGTAGTGTGGAGGAGCACAGGGATCAGGGGGTTCATATCCACAGATCCTTGAAAGTTGCCTTACAGATGCATCGGGTAGTTAAGAAAGCTCATAGAATGTTAGCATTCATAAGCTGTGGGATCGAGTTTAAGAGCCGCGAGGTAATGATGCAGCTCTACAAAACTCTGGTTAGACCACACTTGCAGTATTGTGTCCAGTCCTGGTCGCCTCATTATAGAAAGGATGTGGAAGCGCTGGAAAGGGTGCAGAGGAGGTTTACCAGGATGCTGCCTGGTTTGGAGAGTATGAGGAGAGAATAAGGGAGTTAGGGTTTTACTCTTTGGAGAGAAGTGGATGAGGGGAGACATGATAGAGGCGTACAAATTATTAAGAAGAATAGATAGAGTAGATAGCCAGCTCCAGGGCACCAATGCCCATACAAGAGGGCATGGCTTTAAAGTAATGGGTGGGAAGTTCAAGGGAGATTCAGAGGCAAGCTTTTATTTTACTCAGACGTTGGTTGCGGCATGAAATGCGCTGCTTGGGGTGGTGGTGGAAGCAGGTAAATTGGTCAAATTTAAGAGATTTCTGGATACGCATATGGAGGAATTTAAACTAGACGGATATGTGGGAAAAAGGGGTTAGATAGTCTTATACGAGGTTTAAAGGGAGGCACAACATTGTGGGACCAAGGGCTTGTATTGTGCTGTACTGTTTTATCCATATATAATTTCATAACCACAAAGTACTTTTACATTTAACCAGGTTTTTTGAAGACTGGTTGGTTCTCTGTATTAGTACTTGTTACCCCTATCCTGTAACCCCTAAAAGATTACTCGTGACTGAGAGTTCCCAATTAAATCTCTCCTCAACAACTCAAGCACCTCTATAAAAGGACACATCCCTCGACACTCACAGTTCTTCATTGTATGGACACATTCCCAGACACCCACAGTATCTCACTGTAAGGACACATCACCAGACACCCACAGTACTTCACTTTAAGACACTCGCTCGAACCCACAGTATCTCACTGTCGGACGCAACCCTAGTCACCAACAGTACCTCACTGTAAGCAACATCCTTCGACACACCCACAGTACCTCACTGTAAGGACTCATCTTTCAACACCCACAGTTCCTCACTGTCAGGGCACAGGCCCAGACACCCACAGTGCCTCACGGTAAGGACATATCCCTTGACGCAACCACTTCATTATCGGGTCACAGCTCAAAGAACTAAATACCTCATTATGAAGGCAAAGTTATATCCCTCAACGCTATCTATCGACACAATCACACACACACACACATAATATTTCGTTATAAATGCAAAGATCTGTTAACACAGATATCCCTCCCCTTCATGTTTCAAAGTTCACACAAATGGTCTCATTGCACGATCCACCAAGAATGTGATCTCGAAGTACTACCTTTATGTCCTCCCTCATCAAAACGGCAACAGTCCCTCCTCGCAAACCTGTACCTCTGCCATGCCCGTAGCGTCTGTATCTTGGAGTGTTCAGCTGATAGTGTGCCCCTCTCTCATCCATATTTCTGTTATGGAAAATAAACATCTCAATCTTCAGCGCTATCAGCTAGTCTGCCTTACCTGTTAAACCTCGTGAATTGAAATAAATACAGTTTAACTGTGTATTAATTTCACTGCCTTTGCTATGCTCTGGCTATCTTGTAACTAAAATTTCTCTGACTCGTCACTGCTTGATCCCATGTCAAGGGGGCAGACATGAGGTATGACTCCCGGATGGTATGTTATCTCCCGGGTGCGATGGTTAGGGATGTCGCGAATCGGGTCCACAGCACTGTGAAGGGGGAGACTGAACAGCCATGAGATCGTGGTACATATTGCGACCAATGAAATAAGTAGGGAACGAGATGAGGCCCTGAATAAGGAATATAGGGAGTTAGGTAGTAAGCTGAAAAGCAGGACCTCAAGGATAGTAATGATTGATGCCTGTGCCACGGGCCAGTGAGGGTACGAACAGGATAATTTGACAGATGAATGCGCGGATGAGAAATTGGTGCAGAGGGCAGGGTTTCAGATTTGTTGATAATTGGGATCTCTTCTGGAGGAGGTACAACCTCTTCAAAATTGACGGGTTACAGCGGAAAATGGAGAGGGAACAATATTCTTGCAGGCAGGTATTAGAGCTGTTGGGGAGAGTTTAAGCTAGTTTGGCTGGAACATGGGAACCAGATTAAAAAGTGAAAGGTTGAGCATTTGGTGTACAATTGGATGCAGCGTGCAGAAAGACTGAGGAAGTATGGGTGATTGAAAGGGAAAAATTGTAGCAAACTGGATGGCCTGAAGTGTATCTACTTTAATGCAAGAAATGTCAGCAACAAGGGTGATGAACTTAGAGCATGAGTAAGTACATCGCACTGCGATGTGGTGGCTCTTACAGATCCTTGGCTGTGACAACGGCAGGAATGACTGCTGGATATTCCTGGGTTTATATGTTTCTAAGGGGACAGGGACGGAGCTAAAAGAGATGGGGGAGTGGATTTGCTGATCAAGGACAGTATCACAACTGTAGAGAAGGAGGACGTCCTGAAGGGATCGTCTGCGGAGTCAGTGTGGATGGAAGTCTGAAACAGGAAAAGAGTGATCACTCCATAGGGAATGTTCTACAGACGCTCCAATAGCAGCAGAGACACAGAGCAGTAGATTTGGAAGAAGATTTTGGAAAGGTGCAAAAATAACTGTTGTTGTCATGGGTGATTTCAACTTCCCTAGAACTCATTGGCACCTCCTTGGTGTAAAGGGGATAAATTGCGCAGAGTTTGTTCGGAGTTTCCAGGAAGGATTCCTGACAGTTTGTGGACATATCAACTGGAGCAGAGGCCATACTATACGTGGTACGAGACAATGAGCCGAATCCAGTTTCAGATTGATCTGTGGGAGAGCATTTTGGAGAGAGTGCCGATAACTCCCCGACCTTTACAAATTGCTTTGGAGAGGGATATGAGCAGATGATATCGAAAAAGATTTAATTGGGGAAGGGGGATATTGTGATGCCCCAAGGCAGGAACGTGGGAGCGTTGATTGGGAATAGATATTTTGAGGAAGTGCACAACTAAATGTGGTAGTTGATTAGGGAGTACTTGCATAGGAATCTGGTAAGGTTTGTCCCATTGAGGCAGGGTAAGGATGGTAGAGAATAGGAACTATGGTTGATAAGAAAATTGGAATATCTTGTAAAGAGGAAGAAATAAGCTTACCGAAGGTTTAGAAACCAAGGATCAGACAGACGTGGAAGATGGAGGTCAACCCAGAAACGTGATACACTTTGGAAGATCGAATTTGAAGGCGGAATACAAAGTTAATGACAAGATTCGTTGCACTGTGGAGGAACAGGTGGATCTTGGGGTACAAGTCCATAGATTGTGAAGGTTGATAGTGTTGTTAAGGAGGCGTATGGTGTGTTGGCCTTCATTAGTCGATGTGTTGAGTTCATGAGCCGCGAGGTAATGTTGCAGCTCCACAAAACTCTGGTTAGACCACATTTGGAGTATTGTGTTCCGTTCTGGTCGCCGCATTATACACGGGACGTTGAAGCTTTAGAGAGAGTGCAGAAGAAATTTACCAGGATGCTGCCTGGATTGGAGTGCAAATCTGATAAATGTAGTTTCAGCGAGCTGGGGCTTTTCGCTTTGGAGCGAAGGAGGATGGGAGGCGACTTGCAGATTTGTACAAGATAAAAAGTCAATGATCGAGTGGACTGTCAGACTTTTTCCGAGGGCTGAAATGGCTAACAGCAGGGGCATAATTTTAAGATAATTGGAGGAAGGTGAGGGGGAATGTGAGATGTACGTTTGTTTACGGAGTGGTGGGTGCGTGGACCGCACTGCCGGCAGTGGTGGTGGACGCAGATGCATGAAGAACATTTAAGGTATCACTGTGAAAACGTTGATTGTTGAAGAGGCCGCTGATGATTGAAGTTATTTTCGATGAAATAAAAGGAATTGAAAAGAATAATTCCCATTGATGCTGGAAACTTGAAATACAATCGAAATTTCCAGAATTATTGGAACGAGAAACAGAATTAAAACCGCAGGTACATATCCATTCATGCGGAAGAAGGTGTGCTTCACGCGCAGAGAAAGAGCGAGGGCGGTAGAAATTAGGTGAGACCGGTGATCGGCAGGACGGCTGAAGAGACTGAGTGATGGAAGCGGGAATGGAGGTGGGTGAAAAGAAATGAGGATAAAGCACTTCTGCACAACCCGGGAAGGTCGGGAGCAGATGCAAATAGGAGACCAAAAATAATATGTAAAATTGTCACAGGGGAA
The DNA here is from genome assembly GCF_009764475.1 of Pristis pectinata. Classification (NCBI taxonomy): domain Eukaryota; kingdom Metazoa; phylum Chordata; class Chondrichthyes; order Rhinopristiformes; family Pristidae; genus Pristis; species Pristis pectinata. The sequence continues at coordinate 22,807,996 of NC_067433.1, read as the reverse complement.
AGCACGTAATAATTGAAATGCTGGAAGAGCACCGATGCCTTGCCGGGACAGCGAAGGTGTTTAGGGATATGGTCTCCATGAAGAACTGCGGTGCATTTTCAGATATTACACACAGCAGCTGAGGCCGCGGAAGGGAATGATTGGAGAAATGGAAGTTGCGCCATTCAAAACTGTTTCCGTTATCACGGATATTGTCAAGCATCATGGGTGCAGTTGGAGTCGGATTTATCTGAACAAACGGAGCGCACTGCATCTCAGTCCTACATTATGTCTTGTGTAGAGAACAACGGGGAATATATTCGCCGTGCTCCTCCTCTCTCCTCCTTTCTCAGATCCTCTTTTCCGGACACTCGCCAAACTTCCTTGTGTAGTTTAATAATCTCCCTGAAAATATCAGTCCGCAGCGGCCAGGCAGTTATATTTACATCCTCTGAAGGTCCAGCGAAGACCTTCCCGTTCAGTTCTGCTCTATTAACTCTGAGCAACCATCTGAAAAAAGCAAGCTCCGCACCCAGCACAGCCCATAAATACCACCGCAATTTCACAAACTTCACCACAAACTTCTACTCCTTCCCTCTCGCGTTCATCCACCCCCATCCACTTGCTTTTCAGCCGTTACATGAGAGCCACATTCGCCGTTCAAACCTATTATTTCAATTCAATGAGAGCATTTCTCTCCCCACTGCTGAACCTTTTGTCAGTGTGTATGATTTCACTGTATTGTTCCCGAATTTCCGATTGATAATTGACTTTAAAAGAATTTCACCATTCGCACAGAGCTGCCAAGATCAATTAAACAGTTCAGCAGTACGATCGATAGAACAAAAGACTGCCAATGCTTCCCTGTCTTTTTCAGACCATAAAACAATTGTTCTGGCTCCCAGCCGAAACAGCAAGTTCTATGTTTTTTCTCCTCTCACTTATAACTGGCTGTCAATTGTGAAAGTGCGTTCAGTCCAAACGTGTCACTCCCTCCCTGTTTGGAATGACAGAGGTCGACCTTTTGGTCGCGGTTGTTCAATCAATGCTGAAGTTTGTCTATGCGGTTTAAATGCCAGGCTCATTCTTCGACAGTTAAATGTCTGTTTCTCAAATCATTATCGTCTCTCCCTTTGGCTCGAAATGGCTTTCACCTTTCACCGAGGAGTGGATAATAGTTTGAAGGGAACAAAACCTTGACTCGGGGACACCAACTGTTGTTATGGGAACGATGGGCGCGACAGTCAATTTGCAAAGCCTTGTTGTTTGTGCTTCATATGCAACATTAAATTTATAATATTTCCTTGCAATGCTTGAACAAGCAATACAGGCATTTAACTTGATTCACCTCCTTTAACCCCTTGCGTACTGTTCCTTCTGATGTTGTTGGTCAGTTAGACAGCTTCTGCAGGGGACTTTGGGGCCTCAGCAATGGAAAGAATGAGACAGACCGCAAATAGAGAGCCGAAAAAATCTACTGTTACCACCCAAACTCCCCCTCCCAATGTTTAACTGACAAGCAAAAAAGTATCCAGAGAAGGCAATTTTGTATCTCCCACCTGGAGACAAAAGGGACAGTAGATGCTGCAATCTGGAGAACCAAACAAACTGCTGGAGGAAATCAACGGGTCAGGCAGCATCTGTGGGAGAAAAGGAATTGGCGAAGTCGAAGCGCTATCAGGACTGATAGTGGAGAAGGGGAGTAGTCAGACAGCAGTGTGAGGTGATTGGCGGACTGAGGGCTGAAAGCTGACAGGCAGGATGCTTCAGATAGGAGAGGGGAAGGGGTGGCGTTGGGAGACAGTAGCAGGAGAATTATACACGGAGGCAGAAAAGGGTCAGGTGACATAACTCTTGATGGGCCAGCATTTAGGGACTAGTGACCACAACTCTCTGACATTTACCATAGCTGCGGACAAGGATAGGAGCAGATGATATGGGAAAGTTTTTAATTAAGGGAGAGTTAATTGCACTGATATTAAGCAGGAACTTGGCAGCGCAATTTAGGAACAGATGTTCTCAGGGAAATGTCCAGCAGAAATGAGGAGTCTATTGAGGGAAACCTCTCATGGGATTCTGGACAGGTTTGTTCCACTGAGACAGGGTAAGGATGGTAGGGTGAAGTAACGATGGTTGATCAGGGAGGTGAAATATTTAGTCAAAATGAAGAAGGAGGCATACTGAAGACTTAGGAAACAAATATCAGGCAGGGCTATTGATAATTATAAGGAAGCAAGGAGGGAGCAGAGGAAGGGACTTAGGAGAGCCAGAAGGCGACATGAGACCTTTGCGAGTGCAATTAAGTAAAACGGCAAGACGTCCTACACGGATATGAAGAACAGGAGGATGACTATAGTGGGGGTAGGACTGCTCAGAGATAGAAGGGAAAGCATATGCCTGGACACGAAGGAGGTAGGGGATTTCTAAATGAATACTTTGCTTCAGTGTTCACTAGGCAGGGGGATTTTGACGAATGTAAGGTCAGTGTAGAAGTGGATAACGTGCTGGTGTATGTTAGTTGAAGAAAGAGGTAGTGTTGGAGCTTCTGAAAAACATTAGGATAGTTAAGTCGTCGGGACCAGAGGGGATACACCCTAGGTCACTAAGGAAGGCGAGGGAAATTATTGCTGGGATGATGGCGATGACACTTGCTTCCTCCCTGTCCACAGAATTCGTGCCGGAGGATTCGATGGCAAATGTCGTTCCCTTGTTTACGAGATAATCTTGAGAATTTTAGACCAGTGTGCTTTACGTCAGTGGTGGACATTGGAGAGGATTCTTATCGATAAGATTTACGAGCATTTAGAGAAGCAGAGTTTTATTAGGGATAGACAGCATGGCTTTGTGAGGGGTAGGTCGTGGCTCAGGAGCCCAATTGAGATTTTTGTGGAGATAGCATAGAAACATAGAAAAACTACAGCACAATACCAGCCCTTCGACCCACAAAGATGTGCTGAACATGCCCCTACGCAAGAAATTACCTGGAGCCCTCTATATTTCTCAGCTCCATGTACTTATTCATGAGTATCTTGAAAGACCCTATCGTATCCGCTTCCACCACCGTTTCCGGTAACCCATTCCACGCACTCACCACTGTCTTGAGTAAAAAAAACTTACCTTTGACATGTCCTCTATATCTACTCCCTAGCACCTTAAACCTATGTTCTCTTGTGGCCACCATTTCAGCCCTGGGGAAAAACCTCTGACTATCAACCCGATCAATACCTCTCATCATCTTATACACCTCTATGAGGTGCCCCCTCGTTCTCCGTCGCTCCAAGGAGAAAAGGCCGAGTTCCCTCAACCTGCCTTCATAAGGCATGCTCCGCATTCCAGGCAGCATCCTTGTAAATATCCTCTGCACCCTTTCTATGGCTGCCACATCTTTCCTGTAGTGAGACGACCAGAACTGAGCACAGTACTCCAAGTGTGGTCTGACCAGGGACCTATATAGCTGCAACAATACCTCTCGGCTCCAAAATTCAATATCCCGATTGATGAAGGATAATACACCAGATGCCTACTTAACCACTTAGGTAACCTGCGCAGCCGCTTTGAGCGTCCTATGGACTCGGACCCCAAGTACCCTCTGATCATCGACACTGCCAAGAGTCATACCATTAATATTATATTCCGTCATCATATTTGACCTACCATAATGAACAATTTCACACTTATCTGTGTTGAACTGCATCTGCCACTTCTCAGCCCAACTTTGCATCTTAGAGAGCCGTGGATGTGGTGGATATGGACATTAGTAAGGCGTTTGACAAGGTTCCCCATGGCAGACTCATCCAGAAATTCGTGAAGCATGCGATCTATGGATATGAGGTTGCGGGGATTAGGAATTGGCTTGCCCACAGAAGACAATCGGTGGTAGTACATGGAGAGTATTCTGCCCAAAGGTCGGTGACTGGTGGTGTTCCGCAGGGATCTGTTCTGGGACCCCTGCTCTTTATGATCCTTTTAATTTACTTGTATGAGGAAGTAGAGAGATAGGTTATTAAGTTTGCAGTTGATACGAAGATTGGAGGTGTTGTGGACAGTGTAGAAAGTTATCGAAAGTTACAAAGGGATGTAGACAGGATGCAGAGTTGGGCGGAGAGGTGGCAGATGGGGTGCAATCCGAAAAAGTGTGAATTGATACACTTTGGAAGAACGAACTTGAATACGGCGTACTATCTTCATAGCACAATTTTCAGCTATGTGGAGGAACAGAGGAATCATTTGGTCCAAGTCCATTGATCCCTCAAAGTTTCCGGGCAAGTTGATGCGGTGATTCTGAAGCCGTATCGTGAGCTGGTCTTCATTAGTCGGCGGATTGGGTTCAAGAGCCACGAGGAAATGTTGCAGCTCCATAAAACTCTGGTTAGACTACACAGATTATTGTGTTCTGTTCTGGTCACTTCATTATAGGAAGAATGTGGGAGCTTTAGAAAGCGTGTACTGATTTAGAAGGATGCTGCCTGCATTGGATTAGGGAACATGTCTGATGAGGAGTGTTTGAGCGAGATTGGTCTGCTCCCTTTGGAGCGACGTAAGATGAGAGTTGACTTGATAGATAAGTATAAGATTATGTGGGACATAGTTAGAGTGGACAGCCAGCACCTCATCCCCAGGGCGGCAATGGCAATACCATAGGATATCAGTTTAAATTCAGAGGAGGAATTATTAGGGGAGATGTCAGAGGTAATTTCTTTACACAATGAGTGGTTGGTCCCTCGAAAACACTGCCGGGGGTTGTGGTAGCGGCTGATACAATAGGGAAATTTCAAATTCTCTTAGTTAAGCACACGCATGTAAAACAGATGCAGGATTATGGGATGTGCAGGAGGGAAGGGTTGGATTGATGATGGAGTAGGTTTACATAGGTCGGCACAACATCATGGACTGAAGGGCCCGTATTGTGCTCCACTGGTCTATGGCAAGAGACCGAGAGAAATCAAAAGTAGGTGGAAAAAAGAGTGAGACGTGGAGTCCGAAGGCTGGAGACAGGTACTAGAGGGAGATAAGCAGGAACACAAAGGTTAACCAGTACTGGAAGCTGATATCTAAAGGAGGTAATAAAGGGAACCAGTTGAGAGCAGCTGTTGAAGGTTACAACGTGTTTTCTGGCTTCAGTGCTGTGAGGTAGGATCCCATTACGGTCCATCTGATGCCGCTTGAGATGTCTGTCTGCTCATTCGCACTGCTGGCTTTTGAAGTCCCATATGCATCCTCAGCATGTTGAGTTCAGTGTGAAACTATATACCTGCGCATGGGATTGAAACAGAGTCCAGTGTTGCCTTTGGGCTCAACGGTAGCTGACGGTCATCAGTCTGCCGGGTTGCTCGTGTTCGCTGAATGGAACAATGCTGCCACCTGCTGAATGGCTCTATTCGTCATCTGCTGAATCACCCCGCGACGTCTTTCTCTCTCTCTCTCTCTCTCTCTCTCTCTCGTTCTCTCTCTCTCTCTCACACACACACACACACACACACACACACACACACACACACACACACACACACACACACACACACACACACACACACACACACACACACCTTGTCTGAGTAAACCCCTTCCCTGTTCAACGCGGCAGTGTGCTCCCTCGATCCTTCGCACCGTCCAGAGACCAGTTCGCACAGTTCGAATAATACTTGATCTCGTCAAACTGTTGCTTTAGCTTCCATTATGGTAAATATTTGTTCTGCTTCCCTTTCTCTCTTTTACAGTCAACTTGCTTGGGATTGTGGTCCTGTCCCGAGGAAAGCGCGGTCTCTCAAAATCTATCACTCGCTACATGATGGGAATGGCAGCGTCCGATCTCCTTGTTGTCATCACTGACCCATTGCTGAAGTGGTCGGTGTCGATTTATTTTTCCAGTTTCACTCCTCAACATTACTCCCATGTGCAGCCTTGTTGAAGGGATGGCCTATGCAAGCACCGTTGGCGCTGTGTGGCTGACAGTCGCTTTCACCTTTGATCAATTTGTGGCCATATGTTGTGAAAAGCTGAAAACACAATATTGTACCGAAACAACGGCGGCCGTGGTTATAGTGGCAAAGAGTTCGCTAGATTTCTCGCAGAGTATACCCTGGTCCTTCAAACTGGAACCTGCTGAAATAATTGACGGCCTTACCTGGGGTTGTGCCACGAAACCTAGCTTCGATACATCTCGTGTGTGGGGGGCGTATGAGATATTTCATATAATTATGGTTCCTTTTGTCCCGTTCTTTCTCATGTTGCTGGTCAATATTCTGACGGTCAGACGTATTTTAGCGGCCAGTAGAGTCTGCAGGGGTATCCGAGGCTGTAATAATGGAGAGAATGCCAAGGACCCGGAGGAGAACCGAAGGAAGTCCATCGTTCTACTCTTCAGTATAACTGGCAGTTTCATGTTGCTGTGGGTAAGACAGGTGGTGTTTGTCATCTATCAGCGAATACAAAGGCTTATTATTACTCCGCCACTGATCCACGATATATCATTGAATCCATTGCGGTAATTCTGCACCAGGATACAGAGAAAAGCTCTTGTCTGCATGCCATGCAGACAGATCATGCCATACACGCGAACATCGAGCTCGCAAAAGATAAGAAAACAGAATGCAGAATAGAGTGTTACGGTTACGGAGAAAGTGCAGCGCTGGTCGACACGTAAAGGGCATGCGGTTCGATGAGGTAAATTGGGAGGTCAAGAGTTCATAATTTCAGCGTATGGGAGATAAAGAGTCTGTTAACAACTGGATAGAAGTTGTTATTTAGTCTGGTGTACGTGATCTCAAGCTTTTATAATCCTATTCCCGACGGGAGTTTGCAGAAGAGAATGAGCGGGGTGGGAGAGGTCCTTGATTATGTTGGCTATTTTCCCGAGAGAGCGTAAAAGAAAATAAATCAACACAGACGTAGGTGCTTGAAACTTGAGGGGTCATTGATAACGGTGAGTAAATTGTGAGGAGGGTAATATGGTTGAATACATTTTTGCTGGATGTTACAACGGATGCTCCACTGTATAACATGCATAAGTATTTTCAAGTATTTAAACCTGAAATAAGTTAGCTGATTAAACCCTGCTGAGCTACGGAGACGGGATCGCCAGTTTCCAGCCGGGATATGAATAAATTGGCCCACAACGCGCTTGGAGAGTCCAAAAAGAGAGAGAATGGAATTTATCAACGTCCAGTTGGCTATAGTGCCAGTTGCAACACATGGTCCCCGAGCTTACAGTGAATGAGTTAAACAGTGAAACATGATCGTTAGCATGTGATTCACACCACAGACCAAGACAGAATTTACAGCCCAGACAGAGACGATTCAGTGAGACCTTTCAGCGCCAAAGTTGCTGCTTCAAACCAGCCTCTTCGTCACCACTGTCGGGATATCATTGTGTTGCACACATCATGATCACCTCATGTATCCACAACTGCCCCGCACCACCCCCCCCCCCACACACACACACACATATTCTAGCTTGTTGGGCAGACCTGAACTTGACCCCACCAATGTGCTTCTCACCTCAGCTGCCCCATTGAGGAGACACCATTGACGGTGTGAGAGGAAACAGAAGCGGGGTCAGCGGAGCGGACTATATCTCAGACTAAAGGCTTGTCCTGTCAGACCAGCGCTCCCGTTGATGTTACTTGTCAATGTTCGTTCCCTGGGAAAATAAATTGGACTGCATTCGACGACGAATGGTAGTCCACCAGGAGTTGAAAAATTGCTGCTTTTTTATCTTTACTGAAACGTGGTTCAATGCTGCTATTCATCTGGATGGGCTGACCTACTTCCGAGCAGATAGGGTAGCATCAGTGTCCGGTAAGACCTACGGAGGTGGTTTGTGTGTATAAACAACGAAAGGTGCAACACCGCTGTGCTGGTCTCGAAGCAATGTTCGCCGCTAGTGGAGTTTGCTATAGTTAGATGCCGGCCATACTATCTGCCAAGGGAGTTCACACCCATTGTTTTTGTGGCTTTGTACATCCCCTCCCCCCCCCCGGTGTTAATACCAGGAAAGCACTGTGTGAACTTTACGGAGCGATAAGCCAACTTCAACCGGCTCACCACGATGGCTCTTTTATTGTTGCTGGAGATTTTAACCATGCTAACTTAAAATCGGTTCTTCCAAAATTTTTCCAATATGTTAACTTTGCAATCCGGGGAGTGAATATATTGGATTTGGTATTCACAAATATTAAGAATGCATACAGAGCTGTCCCCCGCCCCCACCTTGGCTACTCATACCACGTCTCTGTTATGCTGATTCCAACATACAATCCACTCCTTAGACGCTACAAACCCTCTCGAAAGCAGATAAGATTATGGCCTGTGAATGCAATCTCAGGCTTAGAGGACTACTTTTAAAACACGGACTGGAGTATGTTTAGAGAAGCAGCCACCTATGACCATACAACCAACTTGGAGGAGTATGCAGCTGCGGTGACTGGCTACGTCAACAAGTGCATCGACAATGTCCCTGTCATCAAAACCATCACCACACGCGCCAACCAGAAGCCATGTCTGACAGCAGAGATACATCAACTGTTGAAAAATCAAGAAGCTGCCTTCAGGTCAGGCGATGTGGCAACCCTCAGGATAGCGAGGGCTTACTTGTCCCGTGGCATCCGGGAGACAAAGAGGAGTTATTCCCAAAAGATCCAGGGGTACTTCTCTGATACCCAGGACAAAAAATGTCTGTGGCAGGGCATCCAGGCCATCACGGACTACAAGACCCCACCTGGCACTTGCGACAATGACGTCCCCCTCCCAGATGCACTGAACGACTTTTCTGCTCCGTGTGATGCACGTAACGCGAACTTGCAAGCAAGACATCTCCACCGCTGAATGACCATGTATTTTGTCTGTCGTCAGCTAGTGTGAGGAAGATTTACCAGGGTTGACCCTCGTAAATCTGCGGAACCTGATAAAAAACCTGGCCGTGTGCTCATGGACTGCGCAGACCAGCTGGCAGATGTATTCACCGACATCTTTAACGTCTCTTTGAGCCAAGCAGATGTCCCCGTATGTTTCAAATCTACCACATCATAGCAGTGCCCAAAAAGGCGCCTGTAACCTGTTTAAATGACTACCGCCCCGCGGCACTGTCTTCAGCCATCATGAAATACTTCGAGAGGTTAGTCTGGCAACACATCAAATCCATTATCCCAGCAGGAATGATGAAACAGCTTACAGAGAGGAGGTGGCGCTGCTTTCGGATAGGGGCTCAGTCAAAAATCTCTCCTTGACCGTGCACAAAACAAGAGAGATGATTGTGGATATTAAAGAGGCTCAGGCTGACCACTTACCCCTGTGCATCAATTGCATCACTGTACACGAGTCAGCTTTTATAAGTTCTTGGGAATACGCATAGCAGACGACCTTTCCTGGTCAATTAACATCTCCCCCCTCGCCAAGAAGGCACAGCAGCGTCTCCACCTTTTACGGCGGCTGAAAAGAGCAAACCTGTCCTCCCCCACCCTCAACACATTCTACAGAGGTACCATTGGGAGTGTCCTGACCAGCTGAATCTCTGCCTGGTACGGCACCTGTAACATCTATGACTGTAAGTCTTTGCATAGAATTGAGAGTACAGCGAGAAAGATAATTAGAGCACCTCTTCCCTCCATCCTGGAGATCTACAACACACGATGCACACGTAAGGTTTACAGAATCATAGATGACCCTTCTCATCCCTCCCACGACTTATTTGTCCTACTGCCATCTGGCAAGATGTACCGGAGCATCCGGGCCAGAACTACTAGATTGCACAGCATTTACCCCCCAGGCTCCTTAATACCCTGGTAGACAAATTCCGCGTCAAAAGCCCTGGTTTGCACAACGACGTATAAGAACTTTGGCTGCTGCTGAACATGCTTATACAATTAGTCGATCACACTGAGCTTTGTTTTTCTATTTGTCCAACTCGGTTTTGCACTATTTCTGCACTAAATTTGTATTTTGTATATCCCGTTTTTTGCACTATTCGTACTTGCACATTTTTATTTTGCTTTTTTGCTTTTTCGGTTTGTGTTTATTGTATTTCCTACGATCTATATATGTCCTCTGTTGTGTGAGTCTGGGAAAAAGGACATTTCGTTCCGCCGTGAGTTTTTATAGCATGGATGAGTGACAATAAAGTAACTTGAACTTGAACTTAAATGTCACAGGACTCAGTTAAATGCAGCCAGCCAGCAGGTACGTCACTTTTCTCACTTGGACTCGAGGTGCACAACGGTGACATGAGACGACTGGCGATCATGTACTTTATGCATGTTGACATTTCCTGGTACTAGTGCCATGCGTCGATGGATGACCTGGAAGCTCCATCGTTGCTTCCTTTGAAGGTTGCCAACCGGTGTGTCACTGCCCTGTGACATACTATCACTTCAAGTCAGAGAGATCAGTGTGCATCATTGACCTAACCATTGGCCTGTCGCCGACTGTGGTTTAATATCCCGGACATCATTCGTCTCAGCTGCAAATATGTCAACTACTGGATTGAAACCTCGAACGTAGATGAAATAAACACTGATGAATATTGCGTTTTGTCCAATATTGTTGGTCGGAGACGAGCGATACAATGGAAGAAAATATCACTTTCTGATCTAAATATGGTATATATTTGCCTTTGAGTTTGCATGAATGAGTGTTGAGCACACAGTTAAGGGGAGAAATACTCAACAATTCATTGACTACACTGGGGTTTGGAAATACACTGAAACCTCAGTGGGAGGTTTCTCCTCAAGCCAGTCTCCTGGTGCAGACCAATTTTATCGTCATTTCCTACCAACCCTGTCACATTCTTGTTCACTGGGCTCTGAGGTTGGATTTAGCTCTGCTCACTCTCCGGGTTGCGTAAGAAAACAGGAGGAACAAAGCCAGAGCTCGGATTCAGTGGCTGGAAACAATATTCAACCCCCGGGAATCTAATGATCTCAGCTTGTCGTCAGCTCTAGGCTGACGGGCACAGAGTCAGACGGTTCTCTCTTCATCACAGTAAACGCTAAGATTTTCAGGATTGCATTTTATTATAAGTTTACAACATATAGTTAACATATTTAAACACTTTCCATTCTTATGAAAAATATCAGAAATGTGCCTGATCACGTTAAATTTACCTGACCGTACACCAGAGCAGGAGAAAGTTGTTGTACATCACAAATGAGCTAAATTACAGCCACTGAAGAGATGAACCAACCGGTTTCAGTTCCGCACCTGTAACTGTACAGAATGCACACTTATCGTCAATTCGTATACAAAGCATCATTGCTAATGTGGTGCGTTAAGCAGACAGATAATGCACAGCGGCGAGTGAACATTCCAAGGAGCTCAATACCATTTCCCCCTCAGTAGCAGCGGACTCCAGTCACTAACCGCAGTCTGATTGTTCTGGGAGAAATTTGAGCCGAATATCCATGACATTTAGAAGGAAAGGTGGTCCCGTTAAATGCCAACTTTTCAAACACGGAGACATTCACAATATTTCGGAAACAACAAGCCGTATTGGTTCATTGTCCCTGACCTCTACCGTGTGCCTGTTCTCCATTTATTTAACTTCCTCTTATCGCACAGGAACCATTGGTCTGAAACTCTCAATAAACCTGCCCACTGCTTCAAAGGATCTTGCAGAGAATAGAATTGACGCTGCCGGCAGACGTCAGTTATGCTATGTTAACGCTCTGCAGCTTGTAACTTCGTTTCATATATAACAAAATAATATTGAAGAATGCAAGAACCCTGCTTAAGGAAGACAGGCAAATTCGTGAAGTGATCCATATTGTTTTCTCGTTGGAAGCGGAAAAACGTGTAGGTCGGGTGCGAAAGAAGGCGGACGGCATACGTGCCTTTATAGGTCGGGAATTGAGTGTAAAAGTCGGTAAGTCATGTGGCAGTGTACAAAACGTTATTTGGACGACATTTGGAGTACATTGTGTGGTTGTGGTCGCTGCATTGCAGGAATAATGTGAAAGAATTGGCGAGGGTGAAGAAGAGGTTCACCACCAGGCTGACAGTATTAGAGCATTAGCTACAAGGTGAGATTCAACAAAATTGGATCTTTTACTCTGGAGCATGAAAATCTGAGAAATGACCTGATAGAAGCAAATAGAAGTATGAGAGGCACGATCGAGTAGATGGTCAGAGCCATTTTCTATCAAGGTGGTAATATCAAATACTAGAGGGTTTAGATTTAAGGTGTGAGAGGAAAAGTTTGAAGGAGGGTTGTGAGGCATAATTTTGTTTTGAAAAAGAGTGGGAGGTGATTAGATCGCGCTGCCAGGATAAGTGGTGGAAGAACATACGACACCAACATTAATCCGGCATTTAGGCAGACACATGAAATGTCAGGAGATGGAGGGATACGGAAAGTATGCAGACAGATGTGCAACGTAAATTGGCATTTTGTCCAGCAAAAACGTCGTGGACCGTAAGGGCTTTGCCTGTGCTATACGTTTCTGTCGTTTACGTTCGTAATACAAGTGTGCGTAAATAATGCCTGGTGTCGTTGTGATAAAATGGATGTGGTCATAAACTTCATAGTATCAGCCACCACTCTACTGAAGTAATGAAATAATACATATCTCACAGAAAAAAAATGTATAAGCAAAATGTTTTTTGTAATCCAAAATATCACGAACCTCACATGTCCTCGACAATATAATTGTGTTCACATCATTGACCACAGCTCCCTAGACATGTTCATCAGCAAACTCACACAAAAGATTTAGCACAGATGGCATGAGAGTATTTGTTGTTTTAGCCCTGCTCAGGAGAACACCTCGACGGACAATGCAACTACATTTAATCACAATGGGAGAAAAGCGATGTTCCATTATTGGCAACGTCTGCGTATCATTGTTCCATGTGTTACCCCAAATACTCAGCGGAGGTCAGAATTCTAATGTCATTCGTATAGTACAAGAAAAAGTGCTATCGCCATTTCTACAGGAACACAGCTCAACACAGTGACAGTACCTTTGCTTATCCAGGTCCCTCACTGACCTCATTGAAAATATCACTGCTGATCCTGACCGATTACTGACATGCTCATAATGTCACTGTTTATCCACACCTGTCACTGACCACACTGATAATGCCATTTCTCACCCAGTGCCAGCGATGACTGCCCTGACAATGCCCGTGCTTTCCCAAGGCGTCGTGAACGAATTGATAATGTCACCACTTATCCTGACAGATCAATGAACGGACTAAATCTGCTGCCGACTCAAGCCAAAACCTGACCAGGCTGCCAATCTTAATGCTTATCCAGGCCCTTCACTGATCAGACTATATTATTACAGCTGATCCAGGCATATTACTGTCCACACTGACAATGTAACTGCTTATCCAGACCGATCAATGACAACAGCGATACCTTTTCTGTTGATCACTAACCACAGTGACCGTTTCAAAGTTCATCCAAACCCCTCAGTGACCACACTGATAATATCGCTGCGTTTCCAGACCCATCACCTGGGTCCATCTGCCCATCGTCTGATTCCGCCCATCACGTCAAGCCTCCAGCTTCACCATTCTCTCTGAACTACTTAAACAGGTTATCTCCCCTCTAACTGTCAGTGCCGATGCACTGTCTCTACCTGAAACCTGACCCATCCCTTTGCCTCCACAGATGTTGTTGAACCGCTGAGCTCTTAGCGAAGGTTGCATTCATCTCAAGATTACTTCTGCATTCCGTGTCTCCACTTACCACATTGATAATGTCACAGCATATGATAGCCAATCACCGACCACACTTATAATGTCACTACTTTTCGAGACCCAGTACTGACCACATTGGTAATCTCACAGCATATTCAGACCTATCACCGACCACTCGAGAACGGCACTGTTTATTTATACACATCCCTGACCACACTTGATCGCACGCCCAACCTAGATCCTACTTTGTCCGGTCTGACAATGACCTTCCATCACCTAGCACCATCAGTGACCACAGATCAGTTTATTTGATTTCCCAGACCTATTCCTTCGACATTTAATAAAAAAAACACTGCTTATCCGGTTCGGTCACACACTGGACCTCTTTAGCATTGATATCAGGGACAACATTTGCAGCAATCCTACCCGGAAGAAATACTGGGCATATGGGCAGGTCATCCATCCATGACATTTCCTTTGGAAATAATTGCTGTACATACAATGGAAAAGAAATTGCGCCGGTTCATTGTGATGTGAATCTGCTCCATAATTCCCAGCAGAAGTATCCATGGCAAAGTGAGAAAACTGTGAGCAGACGAGCAGTCGAAAGAACACACACGCAATTCCGGTTTTTGCCTTGGTTCCAGCTGATCTCTAGGAACAGCAGTGGACTCACTGATAATTTAACGTCCCGTCCGCTGTCCATCACTGAACTGACTTGCACCTTGGCTGATCATCGCAACAAACAAATATCACTATTTTAATTGTTTCTCCTTCTACGTCCCTCTCTTCAGTTGCACTTTAACTATCGTTGTTCTCTTGTGTGTAGCCCTGGACACCACATCACAGAACGGACTTTGTAGCGTTAACGTGAGCTCGGAAGGCATACAGGGGAGGTGTTGTCGTGAATTAAGGGTATTAGTTAAAAGGAGAGACTGGACGAGCTGACATTGTGTCCGCGGTCGCGCAGAAGCCTGAGGGGTGAACTCACGGTGTTTCATACAATGATGAGAGTCATAGATCGGGTATATGGTCAGGCTTTTCCCGCGATACGGAACTCTAAATCTAGTGCACATGGTTGAATGGCTTTAATTGACTTTCATCTCGCTTTAATTGAAAGGGGAAAAAATGAACTACGAGTGGCAAGTTTTTCACACAAAGTTTGGTGCTATACAGAACACGTTGCCAGAGGAGTTGTTAGAGGCAGGTATAGTCACAGAGTTCCAAAGGCATTTGCACATGTGAAAGGAAAGGAATATAATTAAGGGATTTGAGAAAAATGCAGGAAAATAGGATTCGCGTGGATAGGCACCTCGGTCGACATGGAGAGTCCAGCCGAAAGGACTGTTTCCCTTCTGTACAGCTCAATGAACCTGCAAGCCATCACTGTAATCACATGTTCTGTGATGTATCGAGGACCATCTCCCTCACAAATGTGTAGCCAAGTGGCAGACATATCACTGATTGCACAGCATGGACAATTCTGGACTGAAGTGTGGCGTACCAACCAACGCAGATACATCGTTAAACTCACCTGAAAGGGTCAAGGTGCTTCAGTGACCTCAAATGTACTATCCATCCTCATCAGAAACAGCACCCTTTGATGGAAGTGGGCACCAGGAACATCAATGTCCTGATGCTGACTGTTTCTGAGTAGCTGTGCATCGGTTGGTTATCCATTGACCACTGAACTCTAGCCAGGATATCAGAGGGATTAAACAACAACGCGTGTTAAATCTTCTCCAAGTTCACAGTATAAGCAGCAAACTAATAGAATTGTCTGGCATGTGCATCAGTCTTTATTTTTATTTATCCCTCATCATTTAAAGTTTTGTTTAAGTTTTTTACGTGTGAAAGGTATGAACCATGAGGCGAAAAAGACTCTCTTGAATTAATTGATCAAATTGCACCGAGGAAATACTATGATATATGAAAATGCGAAAAATCTCTCTGCCACGCTGTGCGGACAGCCCAAACAAATTAGACTGTCATTTACTGCCAGACCGACATTGTTGTCAGCTTGTGAGTCAGAATTCATATCTGTCAATTTTCTTGCTTGAAGCAGATCATTGCTCAATGAGCTGCAGAGTGGACAAGGTTACATCTTGCATTCACCGGCTGGAACTCATAACCCGACTGGGCGGAGTCTTCAGTTCTTCGTCTTTCATAGCTGACCCATGATTTTCATTTTCAGCGCGGTGCGTTATAGTTTCATTCTGTGTCTGAAACAAGTATACACGATTATAACCACAGTCAACGATGATGAATGCAGCAGAGAAACGTGTCTCGACCTGTCCTGTTTAGCAGAGTGAAAATAGCAGCAGGACACAGCTGTGTTCATTACAAATTCTATTAATTACAGATTCTGAACAAGCATAGTTATTCCGCTTCAGTTGAGCAATAATAATATCAGATCATCACAAACTGATGCAGCTTGAAATCCTTATGTCTGACAGACCAATAGAACAACTCGAGCCACCACAATCTCTCCTCCTTGTGAGGTCACTCAGTTGGGAAAACTGCCCAAATATCTGCCGCTTCTCTCCACCAACGTCTGCTGATAAAGTTTTCCCAAACAATGCATTATGCTGAACTCGCCTTCGCGAGCAACATAAGGGTAGATCTTCACAGCAGAAAAAATCGAGTCAGCCTGTAAAACGAAAGAAGTTAAAGCTAACTGAACGACTTGAACTGTCACAGCTTCGCCTGCGTTACAGCCACTTACCAGCCTTCTCAGTGAATGTCGACCTTCACTTTGGATGGCTTGGCCTGATTTTACGTCCCAAAATCTATCACCTCGCACTTGTCCCAGTCAAATTCGATCTGCAATTCCCTTGTGTACTTTCCCGTTGAACTGGATCCTGCGTCACCTTCGACGACCTTCTTCACTGTCCACTCTGTCATCGACTTCGATGTTTTCTGCAGACTTACTAATCATGCCACCCACGTTCTCATCCAAATCCGTAAAGTACATGACAAACACCAGGGGACCTAGTACCAGTTCCTGCTACACACCCCTGGCCACAGGCTCTGGTCCAAAAGACCACCCTCCACGGCCTCTCTGACTCATTCCAATAAGCCAATTTTGCATCCATTTGGCTAGCGCAGTCATTGCCGCTGTCTATGTGGACAATGTCCACCGCCCTGCATTCGTCAATCCACTTGGTCATCCCTTCAAAATGCTTAGAAAAAATCGTGAACAACAACAGCTCAGTGATGAATCCAAACTGAGCATCTGTTTGTCCAGATCATTCAGTGAACACACAGGTAAATTAACTGCCTGTCCATAACCATCAGTGAACACCTGGATAAGTCCACTCTTTATCCAGGCCCCTCACTGAACGCAGTTTAAAAACAAAACTGCTTACTCATCCCCATAATTTTACACACTGACAATATAATCTCCTCTCTATGAGCATCGCAGACAATAATGGTAATGCCTTTGATTATCCAGACGAATCTCTGGCGATCAAATAAAACAAAGGTTCATGGAGTCCACTCCTGCACAACTACTTCTTCACCAGTGACATCACTGACCACATCTGCAGAGAATATGAGTACTGGTGGATTTCAGGGCAGATTTGCAAGAAACCTCTCCGGTTGGCAACATTGGAAACAATTGCGGGACAAACATTGTTGAAAAAAATGTGTTAAAAGCAGTTCAAAGTGAGAGGCCGGTTCGGCTGTGACTTCCTTTTCCCTAGAGCGTCAGAGGCTGCAGTAGACTTAGTGGGGTATATATAATAATGAGATAAGGTGGAGGATCACAGTCCTTTGTCCTGTGTAAAACTGGAGAGCATGGTTTAAGGCGAGAGTGGAAGTTTTAAAGTGTATCATAGGGGCAACTTCTTCACACAGCGGGTGGTGAGTATGTGGAACAAGCTGCCATAAGTCACGGGTGCAGTCACACCTTTTGAAAGGTATGCGGGCTGGTGCTTGGATAGCAGAGTTTCAGGTGGATATGGACCAAACAGAAGTAAGAGGGACCAGTTAAAAATTATGTTGGTTGAATTGGACGAGTTGGGCAGAAAGATCTGTTCCCATGCTGTATACATGTATTTTGAATACTTCCCATTTCTGTGGCTCAACAGGTTTTGTTGGTCTGTGGGCCTTCATGATTTCATGGAACATCATTTGCTGATGATTGTTTATATGTCGAACACATATTGCGGCTTGTTGTACCCGAATAGATAACAAGCCTTCCATTTCACATTATTACAAATGTTGGGCTGAAGAGGGATAACAACATCTGTTCAGTATCTACAATTAATCTCATCTGCAATGAACACTAAATATATCTTGCTGTCATGTCCATCCTGATAAAGAGGGCAGATCCATGCACATTCCTTTGCCGTTCACAATCGAAAGTGACTATTAAGATTAAATACTTGTTTCAGACGTATAATTGAAAAAATAAATATAAGGGTGAAAATGTAACTGATAGTTTTGCATATCAGAAAGGGAGCGCTGAGTAACACTGTTTTCTGTATCGTCCTGCAATAGGGGAGACACGGAGATTATTAGATTCCAGGGTGGGGAATATTAGTTCCAGCCACAGAAATCCAGGTGTATCTCTGTTCGCTCTGCCCAAGGTTCTATTTCAAACCTGACAGTGGGAAGATGTAAATTCAAACCCACAGAACAGACAACGGAGTTGTAATAAGCTGGGCTTAATTGTCAATCTATCGTTTGGGCGGACCGTATATCGGCTCAAAGACAGCCTTCACACTCTTAGATTCTCCGGGCAAAGTCCTGAAGAATCTCTTCTGCACCCTCTCTCCAGCGCTGACACATACTGTTTGTGGTGTGGTGACCAGAACTGCACGCATCTTCTGGACGGTTAAAGTGTAACCGGTGCGAGAGATGTATAGTGCCCTCAGGAGTTAAAATCCAGATTTCCTTTGATTTGATGATCATCTCTCGGCAGAATGAGGTTTGTGATGGATGCAGATGTGGTTAAACAATCAGTGAGCACACGTGTTCCTGCTCTTCACCCACAAGCCAGACAATAACCGGACGTAAATGGGTGTCATTTGTTCTGTTAACATATTCACCGATTTCTCACGTTCATGAATCTCTCTCCTGGGAATCAGGGTACACATAAATATAGCAATAACAACGTTTATACGCAAGAAATGTTAAAGAGAGATTTGGAAAGCAAATCGGTCAACCTTATGGATAGGTGATGATCTGGCTAGGCTATCATATTATCAGTGTGCCGACTGACCTGGTCAGGATCAACAGCAACATTTTTAGTGTTGTTAGTGACGTGTACATTTCAACGGTTACATTGTCAGTGTGGTCAGTGATGGGTCTGGATCAACAGTGACTTTGTCTGTGTGGTCAGTGATGGGCCTGGATCAACAGTGATATTGTCTGTGTGATCAGTGATGGATCTGGATTAGCAGTGACATTGTCTGTGTGATCAATGATGGGTCTGGGCCAACCATTTACATTTTCAGGGTGGACATTCAAGAGCGTAGAAGTTGTACTTGACAGATTAAGTGGCCTGATTAGTACACCAGCAGAAGACACACGAATTGACGGAATTATGCATGGAGAGCAAGGTGTTGAAAGGATTCAGCAGATCTATAATCAGTTTTAAAAATTGGCTGAGAAATGGCAGATGAGCATGAACAAGGACCATTGTGAGATCTTGCACTTTCGGAAGTAAAATTTAAGAAGGGAGTTTACAAAAAATAGCAGGACCATCAGGAGCATTAAAGTACAAAAGGATGTTGGGCTGCAAGTCCGTTGCTCTCCGAAAGTCGTAACAGAACTAGATGGGGTGGTACATAAATCGCACGGTACGCTTGACTTCATTGTTTGTCGTGTTGAGAATGAACTTTGGGAAATGCTGCAGTTTCTGTTCCTCCACGTTTGGAGTATTGTGTGGAGTTCTATTCGCCGGATGACAGAACGGATGTGGAAATATTGGAGAGGTCGCAAAAGAAATTCGCTCGAATGTGCCCTGGATTCGAGAATATCAGCTCTTACGTTGCACAAACATGAGCTGATTCCTGCGGAAACAGAAGGGCGAACAGATAAAAGTGTATAAAGTTATGAGAAGCATTGATAGAGTCCGCCACCTATGGTGGAGATGTTAAACACTGGAGGGGCTATCTTTATGTTGGAGGAGGAAAGTATTTATGACATTTGCAATGCAAGCTTATTACACAAACAGTGGGTTGGTGCTCGGAACCGGCACGGGGACGTGATTGAAACAGATACCACATCAATTTTAAAAAGTATTTAGACAGACGTAGAATCATATCACAGATATATACAGCACGGAAGCAGGCACTTCGACCCGACGTTCCTGCCGACCAAGGCGCCAATCTATATGACTTGCCTGTTCTGGACTCGTATCCCTCTAAACGTTTCCTTTTCACATACGCCCAAGGGTATTTATATGTTGTTATTGGATGCGCTTCGACTCCTTCTTCTTTCATCTCATTCCATTTACCCACCACTCACCACCTTCTGTATGAAAACATTGCCTCTCAGGTACCCTTTAAATATTGCCTCTCTCCCTAAAAACCTGTGCCCTCGAGATATTCTCTCCCCTACCCTTAGAAAAATACTGTGAGAATTCACCTCGTCAAGGGCCACTGTGATTTTTCTACTTCTGCAGGCCTCCTTCGCTCTAGAGGGAAAAAATCTGCCTATCAAGCCTCTGTTTATAACTCAATCCCCCCAATTCCGGCAACATCTTTTTGATTATTTCGGCCAAACTCAGGCGAAGGGGAAGAGCTCATCTTGATATCCTGGTTGTCATGGACATGTTGCGTCCAAAGGCATGTTTCCGTTTTGTATACTCTATCACTGTACGACGATGACTCGAACATCATTTGAATATGTCTGCACCCCAGCTTAATCACATCCTGCCTGTACTTCGGCCATCGTAGAGGCAAACTATAGCCCCGGTGTATTGTCAACAACGCCAGTAAAGCTTTAACGCAGATTCCTGTGAGGCTTTTCTTCACCCTCTGCAGCCAGTCCCATGAAACATTCCCGGTGTCAGTGTAATCGTTAGTGTTCTCAAGAGGTAACACTGTCAACTATTTCTCCGGCTTCAAATACAAATGGAAAGGAAGGTTTCTTGGACAGGGAAGAATGACAAGCGGAGTGATCTTGGAGCTGGTTGATCCTCCCTTGATGTGTGTTGACGTCTGGTAGCCCCACCCCTAATGTGTGGTATGTGTTGATGAAGCCACGTTCTTGATGTTCATTTGCAACATGTCAGGCCCCGTTCCTGATGAGCGATGACAGCTGGTGAAGCCCCGGCCCTGATGTGTCCTGCCAGCTACTCAAGTCCGGCCAGGACGAACGCTAACAGCTGGCGAAGCGCCGTTTCTAATGTTCTCCACGTCACTTGTCTTTCAGCCGGATGACCCCGCGTGAACGACATGTGGGAAGGCGGCTGATGGTGAGTGAGCGTCTACGGTGAGGGAGCGGCTGAGGGTGAGGAAGCGTCTTAGGGTGAGGGAGCGGCTGAGGTTGAGGGCGTTACAGATCGGTGTAATTTATTCCCCTTTCCCTTTCTTGATACCACCTGCAGTTAAAAGGGGAAGTAATGCAGTTAGTAAACTGGTATTTTGCTCCTGTGACCGCTGAGATGTGAACGATCAGAGAGAGTACAAATGTTCTGGTGACTCTCTCTTCATGAAGTGTGTCCAGCGGCAGCTCCGCTCAGAAAACATGTATTTATATTCTACAGCTATTGAACGGTTCCTTTCTGCAATGAAATGAACTATGACTTCACGTTCTACCTTGTTGTGACCTTGCACCTTATTGCACTGCACTTTCTCTGTAGCTGTGACACTTTACTCTGTACTGTTATTGTTTTTACCTGCACTACAGCAATGCACTCTCTACTAACTCAGTGTTACTGTACTGTGTAATAAATTAACCTATACGATCGGTGTGCAAGACAATTTTTCATTGTACCTCGGTACAATTGACAATAATAAACCAATCGCAATACCAATGCACGTGCTTCTTCTTTCTTTTTTCATTAAATTTACAATATTTCTTATCATCCAACTTTTTCGAATCGTTCCATACTTTACTTTCTTCCTCACCGGAACATGCTGGTCCTCAATTCTGACCAGGTGGCCTTCGAACGATTCACACATGTCAGGTGTGCACCCATCTAATAACACCTGCTCGTAATCGGCTCTCCCCAGCTCCTGCCTAACAATGTTATAATTAAGCTTTCCCAATTTAGCACTTTCCCTCAAGGTGCAGTCTGATACTTTTCCATAACTATCTGATGTGCTGATGTGATATTTACGGATGTGCTCTCCGTCCCAATAATGCTGTCCCACTGAAACCCTGATCACCTGGCCAGGCTCGTTTCCAAATTAAAGCTCCAGTATGGCCCTTTCCGTGGTTGGATGATCCACATACTTTGTCAATACACCCTCCTGGATGCAGCAAACACATTCTGCCCATTTAACTCTTTGTCACAAAGGGAGACCGGGTCAATATTGTGAAAATCAAAATCACTATGATTTTACTGTAGCTTTTTTGCACTTCCATAACCGGACTAAATATCTACTGTATCTCCTGCTGGCAAAAGTATAGTATAAGCCCATAATAGGGATTTCATCTTCGCCGTTCCTGAGATCTGGTCATTGGATGAACCCTCCAGGACGCCCTTTCCTAGCTCGACTGTGCGTTCTCCCTGATCAGTGGTGCAACCCGCCATGTCTTTTGCATCCCTATCTCCACGTCTGAAATATCAGAATCCTGAAATTTGAGGAGATTCAAGATCTACCAAATCTTTGTAATGGATATCCCATCATAGCTCCATGTACTAATTCGGCCGTTAAATTCATCTGTTTTACCCGTTATTCTCCCTACATTTAAACAAACGCATCAGTCTGTTTGCCCCTCGGTGTTTGTTAACCTGGACTTACCGCCCCTTTCTTTCACATCACTTGCCCAAACATCTACTCTCCTATCAACGCCTCGAGTCGCTGATCTACTTCTCTGTTTCCCACTTCCCTGCCGCTCTAGTTTGATCCCGTCCGTGTGGCACTTGCAAACGTCTCCAAGCGGATATTGGGGCAAGTCCAGTTTACATGCAAAGTTTGATGTCAAAGGTTCAGTGTCTGGATATTCCTGTTGGTATGAAGGGCAGGGCTGCAGATGTGGTGACATTGATTGACGAGGGACATCGAGGGTCTGATAAAGACAACCAGGGAAGCATACACTGCACATCAGCAATTGGGAACACGTGACTCTCTAGATGACTTCAAGAAGTGCAGGAATGCGCTTACAGAGAAGTTGGGAGTGCGAACAGAGGTTATGGGAGGGGCCGATCAGGAAAGGTGAGGTAAAGTCCCAAGACATTCCGTGAGTGTTTGAAGGTAAAAGGGTGGGTGCGGAAGTAATGGGTCCCAGGAAAGATCAGCCTGCTGTTTGTGCATGGAACCAAAATAATTGTGAGAGATTTACAATTAATATTTGTCCAGGCTTTACAGTGGAGTAGAGGATGGAAGCCATGGAAATGAGGGAAATGAGTGGCGTTGTCTTGGACCACATAGAAATTAGCAGGGAGGAGGTTCTGAAGGACCAAGTGCATTAAGGTGGAAACCCCCCAGCACCTGACCTGGTGCATTCTCGGGCCTTGTTGGATGCTAAACAGGATATTGCAAAGGCCTTTTCAGAAAGGTTTGCTTCATCTCTGGTCGCAAGTGAAAATCCAGGGGACTGGAGAGTGGTTGATGTGGTAACATTGCCTAAAAAGGGTAGCAAAGACAGGCCAGGAGACTGCAGGCCAGTGAATCTGACATCGGCGGTGGGATCTGAGGGACAGGATTTACCAAGTGTAGGAGAGATGGGTGTGATTTGGGACAGTCAGCACGGCTTTCTGCGTGGTAAGTTGTGTCTCACAAATCTCTTGGAGTTCATCGAGGAGGCAACAACAGTATAGATGAGGGTAGAGCATTGGATGTCGCTTCTTGGACTTGAGCAAGGCCTTTGACAAGGTTCCTCATGTCAGGTTCCTCTGGAAGGTATGATGACATCGGATCCAGGAGAAGATAGTCCATTGGATTCATTATTGGCTCACAAGTAAGAAGCAGGGGGTGATGGTAGAGGTTTGATTCTCAAACTGAACAACTGTGTCTAGTGCTATGCCACATGGCTCGGTGCTGAGACCCTTGTTGTTTGTAATTTATACAAACGATTTGGATGTGAAGGTACAAGGCATGTTTGGTAAGCTTGCGGATAATTCTAAAAAAAAGCTCGTGTTGGTGATAACGTGGAAGTTTATGAAAAATAATAGGGGGATCATTATTCGCGAGGTAATTGGGCTGAGGTGTGGCAAACGTCTGTCAATCTCGGTAAATACCAGGTATTTCATTGTGTGAGTTCAAATCAGGGTAGGACTTATACAGTGAATGGAAGGACCATGGGGAGTGTTATGGAACAGAGCGATCTAGGAGTGCAAGTGCACATTCGCTGAAAGCGACGTCACAGGTAGACAGGGTGGTGAACGATTGCCTTCATCCGTCGGGGCATTGGCTACAGCAGTTAGCAAGTTGTTTCGCAGTTATATGAGACGATGGTAAGGCCGCACTTTGAGTATTGTGTACAGTTATGGCCAGCCTGGTAGAGGAAAATAGAATTAAACGAGAAAGAGTGTAGAAAGAGATTTACCAGGATGTTGCCTGGACCTGGGGGTATGATTTACAAGGAGAGGCTGCGTAGACGATATTTCTTGGAATGTAGGAGATTCATGGGTGACCTGCTAGAGGTAAATAAGATCATGAGGGAATAGATATGTTGAAAGCAGAGTCTTTTTCGCAAGTAGGGTCTCTAAGGAAAAAAAACAGGAATCAAAGGTTTAACATCAAAGGCTTAACATGCCAAACTTAAATGGGACATGGGGGGGTGGGGTGGGGTGTTCTTCACGCAACGACTGGTGCACATTTGGAATGACGTGCCAGAAGTAACGGTTGGGAATCATTTACAATCCATCCAGATAAGTACATGGTTAGGAGAGATTTATAGGGCTACGGGACAAACGCGGGCAGATGAAAGTAGTTTGCAGGACAAGAGATTCGGCATGGGGGAGTTGGTCGAAGCGCCTACTTGCATGCTGTATGAATCTGTGGCTCTGTGTATGAGCGATAAATAAGTTGGACGAACTTAGACTGTTTTCTCTGGAGTGCAGCAGGCTGTGTGTGACCTGATGTATATTAAGTAAAATATGAGAAGCATAGAAAGCTCATATAGTCAGAATCTTTTGTTCCGGTGTGTAAGATTCAAATACGGGAGGTTATAAGTTTAAAGTTTGTTGGCGGTTGGTATGGTTGGGGGGTGGGGGGAGAATGTTAAAAGAAGAATTACGAGTCATTTTTTATACTGAGAGTTTTAGACCTGTTTAACTGTCTAACATTGTCAATGGCAGAAGCAAACACAATCGCAATGTTTAGGAGATATTTGGACAGACACATGAAAGGACAGCGAATGTAGGGATATGGATCCTGTGTCGTCAGATGGCATTAGTTTAAATTGGCATCAGGGCGGGCATGAGCATCGTGGGCAGAAGGGCCTGTTCTATGCTCTCTGTTCAGTCCTCATGCTTTTTTTATCACCTGATCAGTCTCACCATCTCTCCATGTAGCCTTACATCTTGCACCTCAGTACTGCACACAGCTGCCTTGAAACCTGTAAACACACCGCTCACCATCCCCCCAGTCCCGAGGAAGGCTCATTGACACAAAGCAGTAACTGTTTTCTCTTTGCTGCTTGACTGACTGAGTTCTTCCATCATTTCTGTTTTTGTTTCAGTTTCCAACAGCTGCAGCTTTATTTGATTTCTTTCAGTGCCACTGTCCTCTTTTGTAAACGTGGAGACTGAAAAGGTACATAATTTTCCAGTGTGGCCTCACTATCACGCAGTACAATTGTGGCAATACTTGGCTGTTGATAAACTCCAGTTTCCTCGTAGCACATACCGAAATATCAGTCACTTTCTCAACTGATTGTTTCACCTTTCTGCTTACTTCCCCAGTATTTCATTCGAAAGAACAGCTCAATGCCTCTGAACTGTTTGTTTTAAAAATCTTTCTATTTAGATAACAGTCAACCTTTAGATTCCTCAGCATTCATTCACTTTGAAGAGTATCGATTCGCAACTAAATTCTGTAAACACAGCCCAGTGTTCAACACTGCCACAGTGCTGATATGAAGGGTTTTATCCTGTGGAAGGTCCCACTCTCGCCCTCTATGCCCATTATATTCCTGTATACACAGCCCAGTGTCCAACACTTACACATTGCTGTTGTGAGGGATTTATCCTGTGGATCATCCCTCTCTCACCATCTCTCTCCATTATACTCCCGTAAACTCAGACAAGTGTCCAAGACTAACACAAATGTATCCTGCGCAGTTGCACCATTTACCTTCCCCTCAACATTTTCTTTCCAGAGAGAGGTTGGGTATATATGAAAAGGACTGTCACAGAAGGTTAGTGTGATAGGGTCAGTTGAATCGGGCTGTAGGAGCTGATACGGATCACAATCACAGGCTGGGTATGGTTTGTTTCAATTGACGGTTCCTGTGTGACCAGTTCCATTTAATACTTTAAAAAATATTATCCCATTGAACTTCCAGTAGATTCACGACATTGCCAATGTGATATGTTTCTTGTCTGGTGTGGGGTTAATCCCGTCAATATTCTCCAAGTCCTGTTACCGATTAAACTTCCAACAGGCAAAGCCGCTGCACAATCGTGAACCTTACTGGTGTTGTCTTTGTTGTAGGAGGATGATAGCGATGGACTCTCCGCGTCAAAGGCGGAGACAACGTCAATGACAGCGAGACAAAGCCACAAGGGAACAATGAGCAACAGAGACAAGCAAGGCTGAGGTAAAGAAAAAATGGGACTAGGAGAGCGTGTGCAATTATTTTGGCCTTACAATCCATTGAGATATATCTGCACTCCCATCACTGCGCCCTTCAAACTCTTGAATTTAAATCCTCCAGCACTGGCCATCATCCCTCTGCTCTAGGATCACCTCAGACCGCTCCCCTTCTTTACACAAGAACACAACAAAATGGGAGCAGGAGGAGGCCACCTGGCCCCTCAACCCTGCCCGGTTAGTTCAACTGATCATAATGAATGTTCCCAGGTCTTTAACTCCTGGAGACACGCCGCACCCCAACAGGCATTTCGGTTCATCCGGTCCAGACCGATCCAGACTCATCTAGTATCCATGCATTTTACTCCCAATTACCAGCACTTGGGCAGTATCATTCATTGCCTCAGTGATTACAGTACTCATTCAGATACTGCTTAAATGTGAGAGTTTCTGCCTATGCTGCCCTCTCAGTCAGTGCATTCCATTCTACAGCCACTCTCTGGGTGAAAAGCTCTCTGGGTGGCGGCGGGGTTGTTACTGTTGCGGATAGTGCTGGTGGTGTTGGGGTTTTGCTATTGGGGGTGTTGGTGTTGGAGGTGGTGGGGTAGTGGGATGTTGGTAGTGGTAGACGCTCTGTTAGTGTTGGAGATGTTGGCGTTAGTGGGGTGCTGACTCCTAGTGGTGGTGGTGAAATTCTCTGGTGGGTGGAAGTGGTGGGATCGGTGCTGGTTGGTGTGGCGGTGGGGTGGAATGAAACGGCTGAGGGAGTTGGTTAACCGGAAGGAAACGAGGACTGCACGTATCTCCATGGAGGCTGATGGGGGGACTGATTTATGGATTGGGTGAGGGAATATCCCACGGACCCTCATTGTGGGTGGCTTTTGTCCCCATTGTGTTGCGGAATGAGGGACTACGAAGCGGCTGAAATGGAGCGTGCACGGATGCCTCGGGACCCCGGCGCTGACTGCATTTTACAATGAGAGGGAGTGGAGATGTCACCACTTCCTTCTGCTGCTGCCTAAATTTAGTCTGGGACACGACGTAAGGTGCCGTGTTTTTGCAGCAACTTAGAAGCTTCATCACGTAGCCCAGTTCTCCAATGAAAATAGATAGTCTCCCAACCGAAATATATCCAGAATTCAAAACATTTGAATACCACAGTCGGAACATCATACAATAAAAAGTAAGCAGCGCCTTCAGCAGGATGAAATTCCTCGAGATGCCCAGAAGTAAAGGGAGGGAATACTTGCGGCTCTCCATCTCCGGGTCACTGGGTCTCTCCCCACTGTTTGGGCCCCGGAGTCTCCTGCGGGCTCTGCTCGCCACTAACACTTGTCTGATAGTCAAATCATTAAGCAGGAGAATGAGGACAAATGGGATCACCGGGGTGAGGAGATAATGGAGCAACTCGACTACAGTCTATTCCAGCGACCACGAGCTGATCCCTTACCCAAACCAAAACAAGGGGTGGTTCTGAAGGCGATAACGACCACTGAGCATAAAATACCAGAAGGTGTTCTCCAAACTGCTCAGTCCAGTCATCGTCCCCATAACCACATCAGCCGTTCTCTTGGTACAAAATTTAATTCTCAGATTCTGGCAACAAGTGGCCACAAATCGATCAAACGTGAAAGTGACGGTGAACCAGACAGAACAGTCGGTGGCTGCGGAAATTAGGACGGCGTGGATGTTGCACACTCGGATATACCGTAAGAAATAAAACTATTGCCGATAAACAATCGGAATCTGAAGTAGTATTGTTGTGGTTTACCGAGATTTGAGAATAAACAGGAGACACAGAAGATTCTCCAAGAAGTTAAACTTTTATTTGCAAACAAAAGCTGTGACAGTCAGACAGCCAGTTACCAATCAGCCTCTGATCACTGCTCTCTCTGACTGCCCCCGAACAAAGCTCGCGGTACTTCTTTCATAGCTCAATTACATTGTTACAATCCTCCATGTTCTCTCTTACCTTCACAGTTTCGTCCTTCAATCATTTGCCCCCTTTCACAGTTGTTTCCTGACTCACTGTTGTGAGAAATGTTCCTTTGGTATTTTAAAGATAAAGGTCTGGACACACAGTCTTTGTAAATTAAAATGGTTTATTAAGAAAGAAAAGCGCGGGGACAGAATGAATGGGAACAGATGCGCCCTCACACACTGTCAAGCAGGAGATTGCGAATGTGGAGAGAAATCGCAACAGGAGGTGAGGTGTGTACATACACACATGCACACACACACACACACACACGCACACACACACACACAATTTTTGTACACCCTGATTCTGGACAGACATTGGCCTTTGGTCTCGGGAGTCCTTATCTAACTGCTCTGAAGTAGTGCACAACTTACCTCAACATCCTCGGAGACAGAAGGAGATAGAAAACCAAACATGCAGCACTTCTATGCTATTGGTGGTGGGGGGGGGGGTCTGGGTGGTCCAGCAGGACAAAGGTGTTTAAACGAAACCAATGGTAGGTGTGCCCAGGACAAAGGTGCTCGCACAGACCAATCCGAGTGGTCCAGCAAGGACAAAGATGTTTACCTTGTGGTGTGGAGCCAAACCTTGATTGACAATGGTGTCGCTTTCCGCTATGTTCTCAATGGTGTCATCCCCGCCAGAGGGGTCAGTGTTGTCATGGTCACATGACACTCATGACCTTTTACACTACACACAACCATTTTTCTTTGGCCACAATCATTTCATGACTCAATCACAGAGTGCCCCAATTATTCATGGGCATTGGGAGTACTGGTACGAGGTTAATTAGCTACAAGTCTAACAGTTAGGAAACATCACAATATGCCCCTATTATTTATGAGTCCTGAGACTTGTTGGCACCAGGCTTATCAGTTATGAAAACTATCAGCTACAGAACTGCTACAAATCATTAGTCGCACTAGCCATAACAACCATTAGCTACACAATATATCAACAGTGTCTTCCTAGGAATAGGCTAACCATCCGTTTAATGAGCTACAATAAATCAAAATTGTCTCCCTCGGAATGGGCGAACTATTTGTTTAATGAACTATGTGTTTCCCGCACTAAGAGTTTCCCGCGCTCGGGATGGAGAAGAATGAGACCCAGCGGCCATCTTAAACACAGAGCAGACTATGAATAAAAATGTGTACAGCCGCTATTTTCTATATATTCTATATTCCCCCCTTTGAGACCTAACGGTCTCACATAGAGAGGAAATTCAAAGGTCACGACACCCAACGATTAAAGGCAATCATGCCAAAACGGGTATAATGTACTTTTTATGCACAAGCCCCATGAATTCCCTCTCTATTTCCTGAGCCAGAGGGCCAAAAACACCTCCCTCCGTAAAGGAGACGGGAAAAGACCCCGAGGACCTCACAGTCTATTCCCAACAAATGCATAGTTGTCGTCTGTAGTGTTGTCATCATCATTCGGCACATCTCCCCGAGTCATATCATAGAAGTAGGTTGTTACAACTTCCTTCTCCGGTGGATTCGACCCAGCCATTGCCAGAAACATCGGAAACTCTTTCACTGTGGCGCTCACTAGAAGGGACTGAAAGAGTGAAAGGAAGCAGTACAAAATAAGTGCAGACATAAGCAATGCCATACCAACAACTATTGCAATTTTGGTTAACCAGGCTCCCCAACCACCTAACTTACTTTCCAGCCAATCAAAAAACTGATGTCCAAACCCTGCATTCTGTTTAACCTCTTACCTCAATTTTTTTAGTTTATTCATCTCCTTACCAAAGGATCCCTCTTGGCTGCTTTTATTTGGTATAAAAGTACAACAATGTTCCCCAAATAGTACACAGACACCTGCTTTTTCTGTCAGTAACCGATCTACTGTCTGTCTACTCTGCCAGGCCATTCTGCTGATTGCACCCAATTGCTCCCCTAATGCGGAGATCGCGTCATCACTTTAACTAATATATCGCTGCTGATTATAATAGATATAATGTATCCATTCCACGTTCTTTCTGATCCCAATAACGGGGGTTATCGATTCCCATCCAGCTGCAATTTCGTTCTTTGCCTTAAATTCATTGGGGATATCCCTCGGCTGACCTATACTATCAATTCAAACTTCCGGATAAGGGGTATACTCTCTCTTATTACGCTGTAGCGTCTGCTGTGGTGTTGTGTCCAGTTTTACACTTGGAGATAAAGCAAGCGGCTGCAATAGCAAAACATGCTTCATTCTGGCTCTCGCAGATACCTTTAACACAAGTCCTGATTACACTCGGGCACTGCTGCGCACATTGTGCCACATGCTGTTTTCTCCACCGTGTGCAGGTGGAGGAAGTATTTGGTATAGGCGTTACATGGTGTATTAGTCTCGCCCTGGCTTGTTCTGGTCTTCATTGCTGCTGTATAATTTTCCCATTGGTACCAATAATTAGTGCGCTCCTGTAGCCGTGGTAAGGAAGTAAATGTCACACTTCTTTTAGCCTTCTCTCTTAAGTCTCGCAAAGCCCTAGTATTACCATGCCAGGTCTGCCAACTCTGCCAAATTGATGGTTTCCAAGTCTGCACAGGAGTTGACAAGCTCGTTATTACAAGGGGTGGGACCGGTCGTCGCCAGCTCATCCCCATCCCCACTATCTGGAGAAGGGTTATGCTCCACAGGCTTATCACTATCATTCTCAGAGCTGTCAGTGTCCGAAAATCTCACTTACTATCTGGTTAGGATCTCGCGGCGGGGTAGTGGTTTCCTGTTCTTCCTGCTCGTCTTCCACTACCCTTTTCTCACTCTCACTTCTCGCGGGCTCAACACCAGGCTGTATATGTGGAACAGCATTGCTGCAGTGGTTGAGATGATAGCAGGTGGACCATCCTTCCACTTGAACTTCGGTGGACGATGCCTTGGTTACCGTAAAGGGTCCTTCCCTTCTTGGCTCTTTCCACTTCCTTCGGAATTTCCGCACATAAACCTGGTCTCCGAGTTTAAAAGGTCCTTCCTCCAGTTCTGCTTTGTCACCTTTTGTTTGTTACTGTGTGTAGATAGACTTGTGTATCATAGTTAGTTGTTGCATGTACTGCTTTAGTTCCAGTTCTAACTGTTCCAAACTCGGTCCTTTATATGGGCCTCTCCATTTGGGCACTGGCATGGGTCTGCCAGTGAGCATCTCATGTGGTGTCAGGCATGTTATACGATTAGTCTGCATGCGAAAGCTCATCAGCGCTAAAGACAGAACATCAACCCAATTGACCTTAGTGTTTGCACAGATCTTATTCAGTTTAGTCCTCAAAATCCCATCAATTCTTTCTAACATACCCTGTGACTGGTAATGATATACACATCCAAATCTCTGTTTTATCCTGACAGCCAATTTAACCACTTTTTGATAAAGGCTGACCCATTGTCTGAACTGATTTCTGAGGGTATGCCAAATCTTGGAATTACTTCGTTTGTCAAAAATTTTACAGTTCCTGCTCCTACGTCTTTAGAAGGCACTGCCTCAACCCACATACTAAATCTATCAATCACCAACAGCATGTATCTCTTTCCTCGTATTGACTTTATCATATCCACATAGTCAACCACTAAATGTTTGAATGGTCCTTCGGGTTCAGGTATATGACCTACAGGAGTCGTAATTCCTTTCCTAACGTTGCTTTGTGCACACACCTCACATTGCGACAGTATGTGATCTACTGAAGACTGTAAGTAGGGTGACCAGAAATCATCCTTTTTTTTTCTTTCTCATCACTTCCTCCTTGCACAATGGTCTAACCCATGTGCCTCTGAAATGAGGGTAGTCGACAAAGGGGTGGGTGCTACCAACAAACCGTCATCCATGCTCAATCAACCTTCCTGGTTCAGCTTGGCTCCTCTTTGTCTCCACATTGTTTGTTCTGCTAGAGTTAACTTTTCTTGTATTTCAATTATGTCCTCCATTACGGGTTCTGGACTCAGACTTACTTGAGGTGCAATAACAGCTAAACGACATCCAGAGGCTCTCCTGGCTGCTTCATCCGCAGCCAGATTTCCCTTTATCACCATGTCATTTACCTTTTTATGCGCCTGACACAATGTAACAGCCAACGCGCTAGGTTTCATCATCGCTGTTATTGAATCCAAAATTTGCTGACAATGCTGTATAGGGTCTCCGCTGCTTTTCTTGAAACCTCTTAGTTTCCATACTGCTCCAAACAAATGACATACTCCATGAGCATATGCTGAATCTGTATAAATAACAACTTTCTCACCCTCCATCATCTCACATGCTGCTGTCAGAGCCTTAATCTCCGCTAATTGGATTGAACAGGGTTGCGGACAAGCCTCCAACCTAATTGTTTTAAAATGAGACTGACCATGTTGCACCACTGAAAACCCTGCATGATTCCCATTGTGGTCTCTGTAGCAAGAGCCATCCACAAACAAAATCTTTTTATCTACATCATACAACGGCTCTGACTGTAAGTCCGCACTTAATTTGGCAAATATAATCGTTTCCCTCACACACTCATGGGACTCTCTTTCATAACTCAGTGGAACATGATCGGCTATGTTATTTGTGGTACACCTTTGTATAGTTATGTCTGAAAATGTCAATAACATCCGAAACGCAACTGTCCTATCTGGTGTCAGTACAAACTTTCCTTTTTCCAATAATTCTGCTACCTTATGATGCGTGTACAGAATCACAGGATAACCCATGGTCACAGCTGATGCTTTGTCATAAGCATAGTGCAATGCTGCCAGTCCCTGATAACAAGGTGGATATTCCTGTGCCATCTCATCCAGTCTCGCACTATAATATGTTATTGGCTGTTCTGATCTCCCTATGCCCGTCTCCTGTATCAGTACTGATGCAACATAAACTTCCTGTCTGTTCGATGCATAAAAGTGAAAGATCTTTTCATAATCAAGGCTAGCGCTGGAGCTGACCACAATTCCTGCTTACGAGTGTTTGAGGCTATTTCTGCCTCCTCATTCCACTGCAGAACACTCTTCAAATCTGTATGTCGAGCTTCCTTCATCTTTTTCCTCAATGGCCTCACAACTTCAGCATATTCTCCAATCCAGTCTGAGCTGTATCCTGCCATTCCCAAAAATGTCATCATCTGTCCTACTGTGTGAGGTTTAGGAACCTTAGTTATTGCCGCAATTTGATCCAGCGCTATCGACTTTTCTCCCTTAGATATTAATCTACCCAAAGATTCTACCTGCCGTTTAGAAAACTGCAGCTTCTTATTGGATACTTTATGACCTCCACATGCCAATCTTTCTAAGAAGGCCAGAGTATCCCGCTCGCACTGTTCCTCGCTTTCGGAGCAAACCAACAAATCATCTAAATTCTGTATCAGTGTACTTTCCAATGTTATACCCTCTAGGTCTGCCTTCAATACTTGTTTAAAAATATGTGGTAATGCTTAAATCCGTGCGGCATCCTCGTGTAAGTATACTGGTTACCTCTGTAAATGAAAGCAAACAAATACCGGCATTGCTTCGCCAAAGTAATGCTGAGAAAAGCCGAACACAAATCAATCACCGAACAACAAACTGCCTCCGGTGGAACATTGTTCAACAGCTTATGCAGGTTTAGGACTACAACTGGCCAATCTTCCACTACCTTATTTACTGCTCGCAGATCATGTACCAATCTCCACTTGGACTTGTCTGCTTTCAAGGCAGGTAACAGTGGTGTATTACAGGGGCTACTCGTGCTCTAAAGCACTCCTTCCTCAAGCAATCCCTGTATTGTTAGCGCAATTCCTTCTTCTGCTTCCAGTTTCAAGGGATATTGTGGCCTTTTAGGTAGAATCGCTCCCTGTTTTCGTTTTATTTCTACCGGGATTGCTGATCTTACTCTTCCTACATCTATATGGTGTTGTGACCATAAAATGGCTGGCAGTGTCTCCAGAATTTTATCCTTCTGCTGGCCCTGTTCTTCTACCAGCAATGTCCTATGCCGTTGAGGGGTTACTTCGACCTCCTTAGGGTTTCCTATCATCTCTATGTCTATTGCTACTCTGACATAATTATCCTCCCCAGACTTCCAAACCCTTGGTGTCACTGTCAGCCGATCAATAATTGTTCCTGCTTGCTTCACCATGGGCCCCAAATCTTTGGACTGGTATCCCTCATTTACTAACAACGTTACATAAGGTGCAGCTCCTGGCACCCTGTACCATTTCTCCAGAAATGCATTTTGATTTATTTTCAAGGCAGCTCCCTGTCTCCCTATTATTATTGCCTCACATTTTAAATGCCGCTGAGTATTTACTTCATTGTGCTATTGTCTCTGTATTTCTTTACATTGAGTCTCATCAAAAATCACAGTACAATGTAACTCAGTCTTAGGCGGCTTGGCCTAAGGTAATATTTCCAGAGCGCCCTCTTTCCATTTTCTCCAAATTTTCAGGACTTGATCTTCTATGTTCCCTATCCAATACACATTCGCTCTTTCAGCTACCTGCATCACTAGCTGAGTGCTTATTTTCCCACGGTTAACCCCTTCAGGGTGCATTCTAATTTCAATCCCAGTTTTAACATTGCGTCTCTGCCTAGCAAATTGATCGGGGTCCCTTTGAACACTAGAATCGGTAAATCTATTTCATTATTTCCCATGTTTAAACTCACTGGAGTTGTCAATCGTGTTAACTGTGTTTTTCACGAGACCCTAGAGTTCTAACAAACCTTTCTGACATGGGAAGGTGGGAGGCGTATAGTGGCTATACACAAGTGTACGCGGCTCCAGTATCTATTATCATTGGTGTTATTTGCCCTTCCAAAATGTTCAGAACAATGGGCTCTTCTTCCGCCTCCCGTGTTATCATTGGGTACTGTCCCGTCCCACCCGGGTTCTCTGGTCACCCCTAGCACCTTCCATAGGGTTTGACAGCTATTGGGGCTGGGTCTTGATTAAACTGCTGCTCTCTACTCATTGATTCCTACTGAAATGTGACAGGCAAAGATTTGTAAGGACAGTCTCTCCTGATGTGCCCTGGCTGATTACATCCCCAGCATAATCCTCCTGTCCCTCTTTCTACCTGTCTGTTCACTGGCCTTTTTTGCCAGTTACCTCTCTGCCCTCTTCCTTGGAATTTCCAGTCCTGCCTGTTGTTGTCTAAATTTATTTTGCCCCTGATATGGCGTTTGAGGAAACTGTCCCCCAAAGACGTTTATTACTGGCATGGGGCTTTCTGGCCCTTGTCTGGCAGTATAACAGGTTCGTCCAAAAGCTGGCGCTCCCTTCATTTTGGTCGGCACAATCAGATCAGTTGTTGCTGGCAACATCTTTTTGCCTGTTTCTTTTTCTTTCTTTTTAATCTCCTCAAGCAGCATCTGTGTCAGTTTTCCTGGCACCTCCTCCTGCTGCTCAATTAGCTTTTGTTTGATTTTTAGGTATTTCTCGACTGCGTGGACTACGTGGTCCCCAAATTCTTGGAGGGACATTGACGTCAGCCCTACCACCTCCTCGAGTCTGGACTTGGCTTGGGGTGAGGGGGGGCATTGCATCTACAATAGCAGTCCGAAACAACGTAGCCATCAACTGGTTGCCCTCCACCTCTTGCTTTGTTTCCAGTCTGCACTTTTTCAATTGTTTTTTTAGGTACACTGCCGGGTTTTCAGTCTCTCCCAGTGGAACCCCTTTTAAAGCTTTGGGGTCCACGTTACGTGGATAGCAGTCTATGAGGGCCCTCCATACCCTCTTCCTCACTAGGTCAAAACCGCTTCCAGCAACCGCCACATTCCTTAAGCCAGCTGAAATCATCAGTTATTTTAGTTTTGAGGTTCCCATTTCCTTCACCAGTAGTGCCTTCAAGTCACCCATTGTCAATAAACGTCCTGTGGTCTCTTCCTCAAAGGTTCTAATCCATTTTCCCGCTCCTTCATAGATACTGGGTAATGCATTTATCAGCCCTTCCAGGGCCTGTGTCCCCCAAGGAATGTACTGTTTCTATCCTGTTCCTTCAACTAACAGTTCACTTTCCCCTTCAGAGCACTGGCTTGCTGTTCCACTGCCCTATTCCTCTTCAGCCTCCGATCCTGGTTTTATTTCTGTTTTCTGCCACACCGATTTTGCCGGGGTTTATTTTCTCCCTTGCTTCTCTTTTTGTTCTCTCCTTAGATTTCTTTCTTCCCCCTTCTATCCTCTCACTACCAGGCATTGTTTCAAGTTCCCTTCGTCTGGTGAGGGATGGTTTTTTTCTGCTCCCCTTAAATCTGGATATAGATTCGACCCTTCCTCCTCTTCTTCTATAGGGAGTTGTTTTTCTAACTCTTTGGCACCCTGTCTAGTTACCACTGGTGCCTGATATGTTGCCTTACTCTTTCTCCTTCAGTCCTAAAGAGTTTTAGTATTTCTGCCTCCTTCTCCCTCTCCTGGTTTCTTTTTTCAGATTTGTCTTTTGGTTTGTAGTTTTTGATTAAGCCCTTCATTTCCTCACACAGACTTATGTCAAAGGTTACCTCTTTTGGCCATTTTTTTAATAGATTCTTGGTTCTTTTTACCTATTTTTCCGAATTTCTTGTGATATCACTTTTAGATACTGGAAACCTTTTGATTAATATTTCAACTACAGTTCCTTTTCCCATCATGTTGTTTTACAGGGTGTTTCTCAGAATATCACAATTCACTTGTTAGCGCTATTGTTCCCTAGACTACTTCTGCACCTAACTCTAGAATGTTTACCGCTCAATTTGCCGGCTTGTGTATTATTTAACCTTATTCAATTTATCAAAATGTTCTTACCTGTTTTGTTCTGCACGTGCAGACCCCTTCCTAGGGCGGTATCTGCAGAACTTTCCTTTAAACCTCGTCCGTTCAGACCCTCGTCTCCTGCGAGGCGGTATCCACGAGGACTTTTTCTGCTTTACCGGTTCAGACCGTCGCTCCCTGCGAGGCGGTATCCACAGTCACTTACCAACACCACTTGGAATGTTTACTTGCATCAATTTCTGTCGTCTAGTCTTTATTCACGCCACTGCGCAGTTCTCTTGTTCAATCCCCTGAGTCTCCTTTAATTGCAGTTTATGCCAGATTCTTTGGATCGGAGAGACCCTTCGACAATCGTTTGACACTCCTGCGTCCGGATACCTCCCACCCAACAGAGTTTTGGTCACATTAATAGAGAAAACGCTTATCTTTCTTCTGGGTCGTCACCCTTTACTCTGCTGGTCTCGTGGGTGTCCCCAAGGGACTCGGAAGTGTCCTTGATTTGTCGTTCTTTTCAAATGGGTCTCTTTCCGACCCTGCTCGCAGCGCCAGATTTATTGTGGTGAACCGAGATTTGAGAATAACCAGGCGACACAGAACATTCTTCAAAAAGTTAAACTTTTATTTACAAACAAAAGCTGTGACAGTCAGACAGCCAGTTACCAATCTCCCTCTGATCACTGCTCTCTCTGACCGCCCCCGGTAAAAGGTCGCGTGATTTTTTATATCTTTTTTCATTGCTCAATTACATTGTTAAAATCAGTCATGTTCTCTCTTATCTTCACAGTTTCATCCTTAAACCACTAACCTCCTTTCACAGTTGTTCCCTGACTCACAACCATTTGTCTTTCACCACAGTCATTTCCTGACTCAATCACAGGGTGCCTCAATTATTTATGGACATCGGGAATACTGGTACTAGGCTACAGAACTATCAGTTATAAAACAATACTAGGCTTATTAGCTACAAGGCTAACAGTTATAAAACATCACAATATGCCCCTATGACTTATGGGTCCTAAGACTCGCTGGCACCAGGCTTATCAGTTATGAAAATTAGCAGCTACAGAACTGCTACAAAATCATTAGTCACACTAGCCATAACGACTTTTAGCTACACAATAGATCAACAGTGTCTTCCTAGGAATGGGCTAACTACTTGTTTAATGAGCTACAATAAATCAGGAGTGTCTCACTCGGAATGGGCTAAATATTTGTTTAATGAGCACTAAGAGTTTCCGGCGCTCGGGCTGGAGGAAAAGGAGGCCCAGCGGCCATCTTAAACACAGAGCAGACCAGGAATAAAAAAAATGTGAACAGCCTCTATTTTCGATATATGCCTTAACACACACCATTTTTTTTTCCATGCGCAATTAAAAAAGACATCCTATCTGGATGCATCATGGCTTGGAATGGCGACTGCTCTGCCCGAGACGCAAGAAACTGCAGGGTGTTATGGACACAGCTCAGCACATCACTGAAGCCAGCTTCCCTACCGTGGACTCTGTCTACACTTCCCGATGTCCTGGTAAAGCAGCCGACAGAATAAAATATCCTTCCCACCCCGAACTATCATGGCAGAATACACAAACGCTGAAGGCACATAACACAAGGCTGAATCACAGCTTCTATCCCGCTGTTCTAAGGCAATTGAACGGTCCTCTAGTAAATAAAATAACTCTTGACCTCACAATCTACTTCGTCCTGGCCCTTGCACCAATTGTCTGCCTGAATTGCACTTTCCCTGTTACTATAACAATACATTCTTTATTCTCTTATTGTTTTTTCTCAGTGAACTGTGCAATAAATTGACCTGGACGGACTGTATGCAAGACAGGTTTTTTACTGTACCTCGGTGCAGGTGACAACGATAAACCGATTTCCCAATAACAAGTTTAAAATACTGTTGGTCAAGTATATAGAAAGCAAAGGTTTAGAATGTATTTGGCTAAATGCTGGAAAATGGGACACGATTGGATGGGACATTTGGTCGGCATGGAGCAGTTGGTCCGAATGGCCGGATCCGTGCTGGTTGTGTCGATGACACCGGCACCCAGTTGTGGTTTGTGCATTGAGGACAACACTCTCACTTTGTGGTATTCTGCTGCAATGACAGGCCATCCAGATGGATTCAGGAAGTGGTGCCGGGGCCGCGTGTGTGTGAGTCACTGCGACAGCCCGCCATCTCCAACAACAACATCCCTGCAATCACAAGGAAGTCGCGGCTGACAGTTTACTTTCTTAGGCGGTCAGCGTGGTTCGGCTTGTCACCGAACAGTCGAACAAACCTCTTACAGAAGCACTATGGAAGTGTTCAGGCCAGTTGATTCACGGTCTGGGACGGCATTTCGACTGCGCACGAATGTATGAAGCTGCATAGAGTGCTTGACTCTGCCCAGTACATCACAGACACATCCCTCCCGACCATCGGTAGTATCTCCAGGAGGCACTGCCTCCAGAAGGCAACGTCCGTTGTCAAAGATCCCCCCCACCATCCGGAGAGTGCCGTCTTCCTGCAGCTGCCAACGGGCAGGTACAGAAGCTTGAAGTCCCAACAGCACCAGGTTCAGGAACAGCGACTTCACTTCAACGATTCGGTCCTTGTAACTACCGGCACATCCCCAATCACTGCCGAAAGTCCTGAACTGGAACAGGGCCAACTCTCAGGGCGCGAGGGAGGATCTAGCTGGGGTCGACAGGGTGACTCTTTTTAAAAGCAAAGGAACAGTTTTTAAGTGGGGGTTTAAATATGGTCCTATCAAGTGTCCAGGGACGGCATGTTCCTGACAGGGTGGAGGGCAGATGTACCAAGGTCAGGGAAAACTGGTGCCAAGATATATCAAGGTTCTGCTCAGGAAAAGGAATGAAGCGTTCATTGCCTTCAGGTACATGGGTACAAATGAATCCCTCCACGAATATAAAAAGTATAAGACCGGGCTTAAGTGGGAAACTGAGGGGGGGGGTGCCAGAAGAGGGTATGAGCTTGATGTGGCCAGTAGAGTTAAAGATAATTCCAAGAGGCTCTTCAGTTACATTAACAGTACAAGGGTGACGAGGGAGAGACCGGACACTCGGAAAGACCTTCAGGGCGGACTTTGGGCGGAGCCACAGGAGATGGCTGAGACTTTTTAATGTATGTTTCTCCTCGGTATTTATAACGAAGAACATCAGGGATGCCTGAAAAATGAGGGCAATAAGTAGAGAGGTCTTGAATCATATGCAGATTACGAGGTAGGAGGTATTTGCAGACTTGAAGCACATTAGGGTGGAAAAATCCCGAGGGCCTGAAAAAGTGCCCAGGCGGAACTTTTGGGAGGCCAGGTCTAAAATCGCGGTGGATCTTGCGGAGATATTTGCTTCATCGTTTGTCACTGGTGAAGTTCCAGAAGACTGGACGGTGGTCAATGTTGTTCCATTATAACACAGGACACAGAACACTATAGCACAGTACAGGCCCTTCGGCCCACAAAGTTGTGCCGACATTTAATCATGTTCTAAGGTCCATCTAACCCTTCCCTTCCACATAGCCCCCTATTTTTCAATCACTCGTGTCTACCAAATAGTCTCATAAAAGTCCCTTAGATATCTGCCCCCACAACCTCTGCAGGTAGTGCGTTCCAAGCACCCACCACTCTCTGTGTATAATGCTTACCCCAGACATCCCCCTTACACCTTCTTCCAATCACCTTCAAATTATGTCCCCCCATGTTAGCCATTGTCGGACTGGGAAATAGTCTCTGATCGTTAACTCGATCCATACCTCATATCATCTTGTACTTTCTTTTAGGTGACCTGACAGAGGTGTACAAGATGATTGTACATAAAGATTGTATCCCATTGTTCAAGAATTGTAGCAAGGTCAGGCCAGGGAACTACAGGCCAGTGAGCATGACTTCAGTTGTTGGGAGGTTACTGGAGGGAATTCTGAGGGACAAGACCTACCATCAGTTGGATAGTCAAGGACTGATCAGGAACAGTAAGCTCGGATTTTCCGTGGGAGGTCACGTCTGACAAATCTGCTGCACATTTTGGAAGAGGTAAGCGAGGGGATAGAGTGAGGTAGGGCGGTGGATGGTCTATATAGTTTTTAGTAAGGCCCTTGACAAGGTCCTACCAGGCAGGTTGATCTGGAAGGTTAGGTTTCATGGGATTCAGGGGAGATACCGAGGTGGATTCAAAATTAGTTCGATGATAAGAAGCAGAGAATGATGGGTGAAGATAGATTCTCGACTGGATACGTGACGAGTGGGGTGCCTCAGGTGCCTGTGTTGGGACCTCTATCAGTCATTATGTATGTGAATGATTTGGGTGTAAATGTACATTGCGCGATTAACAACTTTGTTGATGATACTAAATTAGGGCGCTTTGCAGGTTAGGGAAGCAGGTTACACTGATTTGCAAAGGGATCTTGAGAAGTTCGGGAGATGGGCTGAGGAGTGGCAAATGGATTTCAACTTAGATAATTGTGAGGTGATTATTTTGGACAGTCAAACCAGGGTAGGACTTAAACAGTGAACGGCAGGGCACTGACGCATGTTGTGAAACAGAGGGATCTGGGAATACAAGTGCACAGTTCGCTGAAAGCGGCTGCGCAAGTAAACAGGGTGATTAAGAAGGCGACTAGCATGCTGGCCTTCCTCTGTAAGGGCATCGAGTTCAGGAACAGGGACGTTATGTTCCGGTTGTAAAAGTCGTTGGTGGCGGCGTGCTTGGAGTATTGTCTACAGTTGTGTTTTTCGCAGTTTTTGGAAAGACACTGTCAAGCTGGGGATGGTTCAAAAGAGATTTACGAGGACGCTGCCTGGACCAAAGGGCCTGAGTCACAGGGAACGTTTGGCCACCCTGGCTCTTTATTTCCTGGAGCGCAGGTGGATGAGTGGTGACCTCATCGAAGTTGTGAAAATCAGGACGGGAATGGAGAAGGTGGGCCGTCATAGTCTTTTCCCCCAGGGCTGGCGAGGCGAAAACTAGAGGGCACAGGCACAAGACAAGTGGGGAGAGATATTAAAGGGACCTGAGAGTTAACTTCTTTACAGAGAAGGTAGTGAGTACCTGGTATGAATGCTGGAGGAAGTTGTGAAGGCGATCACAAATGCATAATTTAAGAGCGATTTGGACACGGGAAGGGATTGCAGGTTTACGGGGCGAATGAGGTCAACTGGGGCCAGCAGACAGGATGCTGTAGTCGGTATGGAGCAATTGGGCCAAATGGCCTGTTTCCGTGCTGTATTATTCTGTGACTCCACGACTCGTGCATTCCCTTCATCTCACCCCCTCTCCTCCATCAATCTCTCTCTCCCTCCCTCTCTCTTCCCACCGTCCCTCTTTCCATCTCCCTTCCCCGATGCACCACGATCAGTGGTGTTGCTGTAGGATCAGTGGACGGTCCTATGTTCTTTTTGATACATGAAAAGAACTTGGATGAAAATGTAGATGGTTGGCTTGGTAATTTTGCTGATGATTCATGGCGTTGAGGGCAGTGTCTCCGGCTCTCTCAGAATACAGCGGCACACTGATCAGTTCCTGATATAGGCAGAGAAATTGCAGATGGAGTTTAATCCGGGAAGTGTGAGGCGTTGCACTTTGGGAACATCAAGTGCAAGGGAAAAGTACACACTTCATGGCAAGACCCTGAAACTCGGGATATTGTGGTTCAAGTGCATAGTTTTACTGAAGTGGCCACACAAGCAGATATGGTGCTAAACAAGGCGTACGGCATGCTTGCCTTCAGCCGACGGGGCGGTGAGTGAAAATATTGGAAATTCCTATTGCAGCTGTTTCAGACCTCAGTTGTGTCGCATTTATAGTGTGCAGTTCTGGTGGGCAAACTATCGGATCCATGTGGAAGCCTTAGCGATGGTGCAGAAGTTGTTCACCAAGATGTTGCGTGGATTGGAAAGTAACAGCGACAGGCAAAGGGTGGACAAACGTGAATCGTTTTCTCTGGAGGATCTCGCGCGATTCCGATCAGTTGCAGATTTGGGCTTGAAAAGAGCTGAAGGAGTTTAATCCTGCCAAATGTAAGGTGTTTCTCTTTGGGAGATTAATTGTAAAGACACAAAACGTTGAGAATGGCAAGACCTTTAACAATGTTGAAGTACAGAAGGATCTTGAGGTGTGAGTCCAGACCTCCCTGCAGTGGATGCCAAGGTAAATAGGGTGGTGAGGAAGGCATGCGGTATGCCAGCCTTCCTTGGGTCTGGGCATGGAATATACGATGGAAGGTGAAGGTGAAACAAACATTCAAAACAGTCTGTGTAATCCTGGTCACCACAGTGCAGGAGGGATACGATTCTGCTGGAATAGAGCAGAGGAGAATGGCTGGTATTTTGCCTGGATTGGAGTTTACGGAGAGAGATTGGATGGCCTGGTTTTCGATTCCGTGCGAGGTGATCTGAAAAAGAATCTATCAGAGTATGAGAGGTACAGACAGAATTTATCTCGAAAATCTTTCTTCCTGTGCAGGCCTGTCAAAATCAAGATGTCATCGGTTTCAGATGAGTGGAAGGGTGGTTAAGCGGGATCTGATTGGTAGGATCTTTATATAGAGTTGGTCCAAAGTCCATGTCATAAACACAACAATTTCACCCAGCATAATCCCAAAGCGTCTGTCACCAGAGTCTGAAACATCCATTGCAGACATCGCCCTCGCACTGCGTCAGATTAAGTGAATCAATGTTCCCGGGTTTCCATCTCCATCCTCTCATCCATAGCAAGGATTAATCTGGATCTTTCACTTTGAGGGAAGTGTTGAAAGACCACAGAATTCCGGATCATACGTCCGCACACCATTGAAACTTCAGAGAGATCCCAGACCCTATTGTTCCATCTCATTGAGCAGAACTATTTTTGATTGTTATTTTCACATTTTCATTCAGATCAATTCAGTACATCAGGTACTTTGAGGTAGTACAGGGCAAAACAATAAGAGTTACAGTTGCAGACAAAGTGCAGTTCAGGCTGTTAAGTTGGTGGAAGGTCATAACGAGGTCAATTCAGAGGTGGGCAGTCCATCCAATAGTATTTGGAAACCGTTCAATAGTCTTATTACAGCGGGAAAGAGGCTGTCCTTGAGCCCAGTGGTACGTACTTTGAGGCATTTGTACTTCTGCCCGATTTGAAGGCTAGAAGAGTGCATGTCCTGTGGGTTTATACCCACAGGATGTGGGTATAAATCCTGGACAGCAGCACGCTTTGTCTCCGTCATTTTACGTGTTGCTCCAGCCGTCTGGATACAAAGGGGTTAACCGCAGATGTTTGTTCAGTGAGTGTAATTAACGTCAGTCTGCACAGTGCCCTAATCTGTTACCAGGGTTTTCCCTTCTGCTTTTAAAACCTGTTCAT
Organism: Pristis pectinata; assembly: GCF_009764475.1. Classification (NCBI taxonomy): domain Eukaryota; kingdom Metazoa; phylum Chordata; class Chondrichthyes; order Rhinopristiformes; family Pristidae; genus Pristis; species Pristis pectinata. The sequence continues at coordinate 22,763,496 of NC_067433.1, read as the reverse complement.
TTCGATGAAGTCTCACTGTGGGAGCAGCCCCTCGATCACTGACAGAGAGTAGCAGCTGCACAGAGGAAGAAGATAATTCGGGAGCTGCGCACAATAATGTGGGATGTTACATGAACGCATGCGAATCTGGAAATTGTAGAGTGTGAAGTTCTGGTCACCGACTGGAATCTGGGAACAGTGGAGTGACGTGTAACAGGAATGGGTCGGGATCTGGAAACAGGAGATAGGGACGTTAAAGCGATGTGGCGGGGTGTCTTCTTGTATGCGGAATATATTTTATCGGGTGCTCCTTGGATAACGATAGACGGTCGGATAACTTATTCACTCTACACAATTCAGACCGTGTATTATCCCATCCTCGCTCTTGTTGCTGTTCCAGGTGAGTCCCTGTCCAACGACTCGACCAACAAACAGGTGAGAAGAAGTGGTCACGGGGTCCGGTAAAGAGGTCTGGTGGGTGGACTGTTCATTACGTGTGCCGGTTAACAAAGCAGAACATCCTCACTACCTGAGCTCCGGTTGAGGGAGATGACATAAATATGCCTGGTTCGTGGGTGGGGCTCAACGGTTTGAATGACATTTATCTTCGTGTTATTAGTCCTTCGTTTCTCGATGATATCTTCTGATATTGCTGACACGTCCCCAACTACATTGATTTGTTGGATAAACCATTGTTATCTGCACTGTGTTCCTGTAATTCACGCTCTTCTCACGGCTGACGTGTCTGGTGATCCCAGCTGTCGAGTTGTCGGAACTCTCTGCGGCAATCAGTAACTGATATTGTTGCATTAATCATGGTCTAATTTTAATCTGGAACCTCTGGTAGTTTCCCACCGCCTCCATCACCCTGCTGGGCACGACGTGCGGCTGGATCAGACTACGTAGACGTAGACCTGGGGAAATTTCACCACAATCTCCAGTGTGGCTGCGTCACATTCCCAACCAATAGCAATTAGCGGCCCCAACACACAGATGCTGGCTCACAGTGTAATAAATAGGAGATCCCTGGGCGGATTCACGCACAACTAACATAATGTCGCTGCATAAAGAGCAGGAAGAGTGAGCGGGTCTCCAACACACACTGACCCCGGGTCACCACAAAATGATCAGCGATGCACTCACAGAGCACTGAGCAATGATCAGGATCAGGAGCCTCGGCTGATTCCGCACATTTACCAGGTCAATATAGCACTTGTCCCTTAACCGAAGCTCAGAGGCTGAGGACTACGATCTTTGTTAACTGGAACACGCTTTGAATTTCTCACTCGTCAGGCATCTACACCGGACCACGGAACACAGATTCCCACCTGTCTGTCTGTCGAGGTGATGCCGTTATTTTCCAGTAACGGGTTGATTTCAATGATCTATAATCCCCGTCTCCAGCAGACAACCCCGGTGTCGGGTGCAAACACCTCCAACTATGAATTCAAGAACAGGTTTCAACATTTGATTTCCTTCTCTGTGAATCTGCCAACGTTGTTCCAAGCCTGCTGTCATGTTTGTGTTTATTTCCGTCCTGACAGTGAACCTGCTGACGATTGCGGTCCTGTCCCGGTGAAAGTGCGGTCTCTCCAAAGGCGTCACTATCTACCTGGTGGACATGGCAACGGTGGATTTGCTGGTCGTTGTCCTCGACCTGATCCTGAGGCACATTACAATTTTTTATGGGGGAACTTTTGGTTTCCTGTGGTACATCCCTGTGTGTAATATCCACTCCGTCCTGCTTTACGCAGCCACCGACTGTTCTGTATGGTTCACCGTCGCTTTCACCTTTGATCGGTTTGTGGCCATTCGTTGTCAGAAGCTGAAAGAGAGACATTGCACCGAGAGAACGGCGGCTGTGGTTCTGGGGACGGTGACGGTACTGAGCTATTTAAAGAACATTTTCTGGTATTTCACGCTCTCAGGAGTGTACCGGTTTGCTAATTTTCCTTGGTTTTGCTGGCACAGAGACGGTGTTCTCTCCTCAGTGGTTTGGACCGCAGTCGAGTTCCTTCATTACCTCCTCACGCCTGTGATCCCATTTGTCCTCATTCTCCTGCTCAATGCTTTGACCATCAGACACGTTTCCGTGGCGAGCAGAGCCCGCAGGAGACTCCGGGGTCCGAGCAGTGGGGAAGGTTCCAGAGACCCGGAGATGGAGAGCCGCAGGAAATCGCTCATTTTACTGTTGGTTGTGTCGGGGAATTTCATCCTGTTGTAGGCGCTGTTTACAGTGAGTTCTGTGTGGTTTCGATTGTTTTACATTTCTGCTGCTCGGCTTCCATCTGGTACCATAACTGAACTGGGCTTCATGCTGCAGCTCCTGAGCTGCTGCACAAACACGGCTCTTTACGGGGTGACCCAGACTAAGTTCAGGGAGCAGCTGAATGCGCTGGTGAAACCTCCCTTCACTCTCATCGCTCAGCGCGGAGAGGAGCTGAGAAATCCGCGCCGCTGCCCCGCCTGAACCGACTCCGTCTCTACCACTCCAAACACACTGGGGGGCTACAGGCAGAATCCGGCTGGGATTTGTACTCTGGAAGGGATATCGTCTCAAAGCTGTGACTGTGTTTTGTTCTAAGTTAGCTTTTTCCTTGAAAAAAATGTGTAAATTTCTTGTTTAATTTATTTAAATTGAGAATGCTGCTTAGATAACGCGGTGTTCCTGTGATGCCGCTGCAAGTGCGATTTTCATTGGACCTGTGCGTTCGTGAACTAGTGTATCTGACAATAAATCGACCTTGACTTTGACGTTGAATGATCTTAAGTCGGTTCCTCTCGGCAGAATTACGTCACGCTGTTTGAGGTTTGAACTCACATATCCAGAGAATTGGGTGAGAAAACAAGGTGCAGCACAGGAGCTGTCCCTTCGGCCCACGATGTTGTGCCGGACTAATTAAACAAGTTTTTAAATACTGAACTGAACTAATCTTTTCTGTCAAAACAATGTCCATAACCTTCAATTCCCTGTGAAGCCATGTGCCCCAATAGTATTTCGCCCACACTGCCACACCTGACAGCGCATTCCAGGTACCCAGCACCCTCTGTGTAAACAAAACCTGCCGCACACATCTCCTTTGAATTTGCCGCCCTTCCCCATTTACTCTGGTGTCATACATTTCGTCCCTGGGAAAGAAATACCGGATGTCTGCTCTCTCTGTGCCTCTCGTAATCTTAAGAACCGCTATCAGTTCTCCCCTCAACCTCCGACACTCCAGATAAAACAACACAAGTCTGTCCAACTTCTCCCAACACCACATTCCCTCTAATCCAAGCAGCATCCTGGAACTTCGGAATCCTCTTCAAAGACTCCACATCCTTCCTGTAACGGGACGACCAGAATTGATTGCAACACTCGAGATGCGGCCTAACAATAAAACCGGAAGGCCATAAGACAAAGGAGCAGAAATAGGCCATTCGGCCCGTCAAGTCTGCTCCACCATTCTATCATGAGCTGATCCATTCTCCCATTAACCGCATTACCCCGCCTTCTCACCATAACCTTTGATGCTTGGCTACTCAGATACCATAGTAATTTCTCCGCATCTCTGTTCTGAATGTGTGCCCTTCAATCCTGAAGTCGTGTCCTCTTGTCCCACACTCCTCTACCATGGGAAACAACTTTGCCTCATCAACTCTGTCCAGGCCTTTTAACATTCTAAATGTTTCTGTGAGACTCCCCCCCCCCACCACCATTTTTCTGAAATCTCAGGAGTACACCCAGTTGACGACATGCCTCCGACCCGGTATTCTTCTGGGTTTTGTTAGAGGGAGATTTCCATGCTTGTTGTTCAGTGTAGTTAAAAGTATTGCTACCATAGGAATACCCTGACCACTATAAGTTGGTATTTTCATACAGATCCGACAGCTGAACACATTCATAGTTGCACCATACGTTAAGGGCACGCGTAGATAAGTATTGTCATGTCATTCCCGTACAGCTGCATGGTTTGAACGCTTTTCATTCTGCATGAGTTGTATTCATAACAAGAATGACCAGAATAAATCCCAAAATACTTATCGATGCATTAATTGTCCATTTACGCCACTCCATGTTGTTTTTTTCCCAAGGCCGATATTTTCACAAGTCGGAGTGATGTATCCACCGAGGTTGCCCATCGACCTTTCATGCTGTGGGTATTGTGAGTAGTACACGGAAGGGATCCTTACATGTACCAGGTGCCAACTTCTTCCCCTACCAAAATCTTATCAGTACGTGATCTCCGGGCGGTATTCGTGGTAAGGATTCTTCTGTGTTGTCCTCCTTTTTTCATGAGCGTTACATACTTGCGAATGCAAAGTCTCAAGAACGTCAGGTAATTTTTATATATAATTAATCATTCCCTCTCTTGAGAGCTTGGAGGTCAAGACACATTTCTATATTTTTATCTGCAACCCAAAGTGTGCTCAGCGGTTTTCCAAATAATATTTACGCTGGGTTTAATCCTGTACTAGTGTGCGGTGTAATTCTTATTTCAAAGAGGACCAATGGAAGTACCTTCAACCAATTCAGTCCAGTCTCCTCAGTTACTTTGGCCAAATTATTCTTCAATGTACCGTTTACTCTCTCCACAATTCGCGCTGCCTGTGGATGATGGCTGCAGTTAAATTGTTGCTTTATTCTGAAATGCTGGCATAACTCCTCATTTACCTTAGCAGTAAAATGTGGTCCATTGTCTGATCTAGTCATGGTTGGGAGCCCAAACTGGTATTATTTCCTGCAGTCTAATTCCTACCGGCGCTTCTGCTGTGGCGTATCCCGTTGGTGTTGCTTCTGTCCATCTACGAAAAAGATCGATGATAACAAGACAGTACTTGTATCTATGCACTCCAAGCAATTGTATAAAATCAATCTTTATGGAGTCAAACAGGAGCGCAGGCATTCTTGTTCTACCCAGACGACGCGTAGCTGCTTTATGATGTTTATTTTACTGGCAAATATTACATCCTTGTCCCTTCCTTTGTGCCTCCTTCCTCAGATTGGGGTGCCACCACCTTTCGAGTGCCAGTCCTACCATTCCCTCTTTGCCCAGATGTGTCATCGCATGTATATAATTAAGTAACACAGGTAAGAAGCATTTGGTACTCAACCTTGACCAGCAGGGGTGGTCCATAACCGTGTGTCAGGAACTCTGGTGCCCCCGTGCTGTTTCTACAATTCAATTTGATTTTCAGAGACTTCCCTCTGAAGTTCCGCTACACTCCCTATGTCCTGCAGGGCCGTTCTCTTCAAGAGTTGTCTGTCTCCGTCTGAATAGACAATGAGGGGACCGGACATAACAGCATCCTTTGCGGCAGCATTCGCACAGGCGTTTCCCAGAGAAATGGGGTCTTGGACTTTAGTGTCCTGTGTTATATTATTGGCTAGCTGGCGTTCACGCTTCATCTTTTCTCCACTTATTGCTTTTTCAGTTGCCTTCTGTTGGTTTAAAAACTTCCCAATGCTCTGGCTTCCCGCCAATTTTTGCAATATTGACTGCCCTCTCTTTTGCTTTTATTTATGTCTCTGACTTCCCTTGTCTCCCTCCCTTTAGAATTCTTCTTCTTATTTGGCATGAACTGATCCCGGGTCTTCCAAATCACTCCCATAAACTCCTGCCATTGATGCTGTACGCCATTTCTGGTGGGGTCCCATTCAAATCAAATTTGTCAGCTCCTCTCTCATGCCTCTGTAGTTATCGTTACTCAACTGTAACACCGATACGTCTGATTTTATCTGCTCCCTCACGAACTTCAGAGTAAATTCTATCATTTTATGATGACTGCCTCTCAAGGGTTCCTCTACCTTCACCTCCCTAATCAAATCTGTTTCATTGCAGTACAACAAATCCAGAATTGCCTTTTCCCTCGTGGGCTCGACCACCAGATTCTCTAAATAGCCATCTGGTAGGCATTCTACAAATTCCTACTCTTGGGTTCCAGTGTCAACCCGATTTTCCCTATCTCCCTGCACAAAGAAATCCCCCATTCCCACCGTAATTTTGCTCTTTAAATATGCAATTTCTATCTCCTGATGTAATTTGTACCCCATATCCTGGCTACTGTTCAGAGGCCTGTATATAATGCCCATCTGGTTCTTTTTACCCTTGCAGTTTCTTAACTCTACCCACAAGGATTATACATTTTCTGATCCTATGTCACTTCTTTGCTGAATATTTCATTTCAATTTTTACCAACAGAACAACCACACCCCCTCTGCCCACCTGCCTGTCTGTTCGATAGGATGTGTATCCTTGGACGTTCAGCTCCCAGCTGTGATCTTCTTTCAACCACGACTCTGTGATGTCCACAATTTCTAACTGCTCTACAAGATCATCTACATTATTTCGTACATTTTGTGCATTCAAATATAACACCTTCAGTCCTGTATTTACCAGCCTTCTTCTCAAATTTGTCTCCATGTTGCCTAAAGTTAAATTCTTATCCCGTTCTAAACTTTCTGTCTTATTCTTTACTCTGTAGACTTCATAAGCTCTCCTGCACTCTCCTTCCCCTTTATTTTATCCATACTTTTCCAATCTGTTGAACCCAGCCCTACAATTTCGTTGTAATCCCTAACTCTCCACTCCCACACCCATCCCCATCCACTCCCACCACACCGTCCCCTCCCACACACCCCCATACCCTTCCCTCCCACGTCCCACTCCTCCAAACAACCCTCACCAAACCCGATACCCTCCCATTGCCCTCCCCTCCAATCCGGTTCATCATTATCCCTTCCTACCTCCAATTCCCCTCCATTTCCCTCCACGCCCAATCCCCTCCCCCTCCCAATCCCCTCCCCTCCCATTCCACTCGCCTCTATTACAAACCACTCCCCTCCCACCCCCAATAACATTCCCCTCCAACCTTCCCCTTCCATTCCCCTCCTCTCCCTCTCAATCCCCTGCCCTCCATCCTATCACCCTCTCCTCCCACCCTCTCCTCCCATCACACCGAAAAAACAGCCCTCCCGTGTTCAAGTAGCTCATCGCAATATCTCAGCGAACTCGGAACTCTCCTCGGGGGTCTCCCACTTGTCTTATGGGCATGCCCGCGAGCTCGGATGTGACCGGTTGTTACTCTGGCAGGAGTTCGGTAACCGGTCGTGTCCTACAGGGATCACTACTGGGAGTCCCGCTTCCTCTGTTGTATAGAAATGTCCTGGATGGGTGATTCAGTAAGTTCCAAGACGATCCAACGATCTGTGGAGTGGTGGATATTGTAGAAGGTCGGCAAAGGACACATTGGTTAATCGATCGGTCGGGCGGAAACGCGGCAGATGCAGTTTAATCCGAGCGAGTGTGAGGGGTTGCACTTCTGGAGGTCACATGTAAGGGGACCGAACACTGCTAATGGCGGGACCCTTTACGGTGTCGGTGTACAGAGGGGACCCTGGGGTCCGAGTCCACAGATCCCTTGAAAGTGGCCGCATAGTTCGACGGTGTGGTGAAGAAGGCGTAACGCACCATCTGTCGGGGCGTCGAGTACAAGAGTCAGGAAATGACGTTGCAGCTGTATAAAACTCTGGTCTGGCCACAGTTGTATGCCGTGCTGGTCGCTTCCGTTACAGGGAGGGGCGGGGTGCTTTGGAGTGGGTGCAGGAGAGCTTCACTGGGATGCTGCCCGGATCAGAGGGCGTGAGCTATCAAGAGAGGTCGTACAGACTTGGTTTGGTCCCTCCGGAACGGCGGAGGCCGAGGGAAGAGGTTTATAAGATGACGAGATGCACAGTTAGAGTAGACAGACGGTATCTTTCTCCCTGCCCCAGCACCACCACCACCCCCCCCCCGCTCCGTGTCGAAATGTCTAACACCAGAGGGTGTGCATATAAGGTGAGAGGGACTAAAGTTCAAAGTTGATTTGCGGGGCAAGATTTTTTCACACAAAGAGCGGTGGGTGCCTGGATTGCGCGTCCAGGGATAGGGGTGGAGGCAGATACGATAGAGGTGTTTACGAAGCTCTTAGAAGCGAAGGCAGAAGGGGTTTAGATCAATTCAGCACCGTGCCAGCACAGACAGTGTGGGCCCAAGCGCCTGTTCCTCTGATTTTCTGTTGTGAGTTTTCTCTGCGGATTCCCCACGCTCACTGTCAATTTGGCGGAAGACCAATGAGTTTCAGTGTTTTCCACAAATCAGGAGCGCCTGTGATTGCGGGAGAACAACACCGGGTGGGAGTGTTGCCCACAAATGGGAGCTGATTCCAGCGACGGGGACAGGTGTGGAGGAGGGAGGGGTGACGGAGACGAGGCGGGGTGTCGGGGAGGGAGGGGGTGACAGAGACGGGGGAGGGGTGTAGGGAAGGAAGGCTGTCCCGGAGACGGGGTGTGACGACCCGAATGGTTTGGAGAGGGACGCCGTGGGATTGGCAACAGGACGGACGGAGGGATCTCGCCTCCGAGGACTGCCCCCGATCCACGACCTACAATGAAGAAGTTCCTGAGCCCAGTGTTCCTGACCCGCTCCTGTTAATTTTGGCACCTCCAGTGGGTGGGGGTGTGCGGTGAGGCCCCGCTCGCCTAACACTCAGACTCCAAGATTTGTCTGTCCTGCGAGCACAAACAATACCCAATAGGAGACCCTCACCCAACGACGGACACTTCACCCCTTTCCCAACTTCCACAGCGAGACCCTCCCCCCGCCACGGGTAAATCCCTTCGCCGCAGACCCTTCTCCATATCGCCACCTTGGCCACTGGAGACGGCATGTGCCTGAGTCTCCTCTTCCTCACCGTGTGCATCCCCCACCTCCCCCAGACCGGCAGCCCCCCTTTCAATCCCCCACTGTAGATACCCCCCACATACTCCAGGCCGTCCCCTCTTCAGTACACACCCCAGGTTCTCGGCTCGACCTGTGGAAGGCTCCCCCTCCCTTGTAGACTATGCGCGTCCACTGACGGGATCCTCGCTGCGACCGCTCAGACCCCGGGCGCGTCAGCCCAGTGATCCTGGAGGGGGGAGAGGAGAGAGGGAGGGTAAGAGTTCAACATGGAGATCGGGATGAGGGGGATAGAGTGGGTAGAGAGGGGGAGAGAGTGGAATGGGAGAGAGAGAGGAAGGGGGAAGAGACGGGGAGATGGGGAACAAGAGTAGGAGTTATTCAGGGAGAGAGAGGGGAAGGAGTGGGAGAGAGGAGGAGAGAGAGGGGGAGAGAAGCGGAGAGAAGTGGGGTGAAGAAGGGGGAGAGGACGGGGAGAGATGTTAAGGGGAGAGGTGGAGAGAGGGGAGAGAGGGGTTGAGTTAGTCGTGTAAGCAAGAGGGAAGAGAGAGGGGAGAGAGAGGGGAGATAAGAGTGGGAGAGAGCAGGGAGGAAAAGAGGGTATGGGGAGAGAGAGCGGAGAGGGGAGGCAGAGGGAGGAGCGGGAGACTAAGAGAGAGAGTGAGAAAGAGGGGAAAGGGGTAGAGAGAGGGGGGAGAGAGGGGCATAGGGGAGAAGGGAGAGATAGTGGATGAGAAAGAGAGGGATAGCGGGGAGAGGGGGAGAGAGGGGTGAAAGAGGGTAGAGAGGGCTGAGAGAGAGGGGCAACAGAGAGGGGGAAAGAGAGAAGGAGGAGTGAGGGGCGAGAGAGAGTGGGAGGGGGAGATAGGGAGGAGAGATAGGGAGAGAGAGAGGGGGGTTGCTGAGAGAGACGGAAGGGGAGCGATAGAGGCGAGAGAGGGGGGAAGGAGAGGCGGGAGAGGAAGAGGAGAGAGAGAATGGGGTAGAGAGGGGCGATAGAGAGAGAGGGGACATAGAGAGGGGAGATAGGGGTAGTTGATTCCATGACAGGGTGAGGCCCACACTAGTTACTCCCGCCCCAGCATCCTCGGACCCTCCCACAGGCGTAGAGGGGGCAGGAAGCGGGCGGCAGCCCCTCGCTCGAGAGAGGACAGGACGTCCAGAGTCTGCCCCAAACCTCCCTCCCCAACCTCATGGTCTCCCTCCCTGCCACCAAACTATATCCCTGCACAACCCCCACACTCACCTGCCGATGGGGCGAGCGGGGGCGATTGATCCTCGGTCGCCACGGAGACTCTCCCGTCTGATCAGGTGACCGCATAGCACGGACTGTCCGCAGTTGGAGGTCAGAGGTCAGAGGGGCGTCTGGAGAGTGACTGGTGAAGGGGAGATGGAGATGTGTGCGGGAGTCGTGCGTGGGCGAGGGGGCTGAGCGGCTCCTAACCTGGACACACCCCCTCGAGGGTCAGCAGCTGCTCGGGGTCTCCCTGCATGAAGCTCCGGGCCAGGCAGATGATGTGAGATCGTGATGTGTACCGGGTAGACACAGGTTGGCAACACCCCGTCCTCCTGCGGGGGGTGTGGGTGGAGCGAGAGAGAGCGGGGTCAGTCGGATTCAAGTAAACCAGCCCGGCACAGCAACACTCCACAACACCACAACACCACCCACAACACACCAACAGCCAACACCTCCCACAACACCGACAAACCTTCCACCACACCCCACACCTCCATCAATGCCCACAACACCCCAACACCACCCACAACACCCCAGCACCTCCCACAACACGCCAACACCTCCATCTCCGCCCACAACACCCCAACACCTCCCACAACACCCCGACATATCCAGCAACGCCCAGAATACCCCAACCTCCAACACCGCCCACAACACCCCAACACCTCCATTATCACTCTTATATGCCATTAAATGTATTGTTATGCTGCAGCAGTGCAGTGCAAAGGCAGAAGACAACGATAAATTATAAAATAAATCAGAAGTACGAAATAATTAACAACCAGGTAGTGTTTATTGACCGCTCAGAAATCTGATGGTTTTGGGGAGGAAGCAGATTGTGTATCATTGATTGAGGGTCTTCATGTTCCGTGAAGGCAGCAAAGAAGAACAACATTTCTCAGATGGTGAGGCTCCTTAATTACGGATGCCGCATTTTTGAGGCACCCTCTCTTGGATATGTACTCAATGGTAGGGAGTATTGTGCCGGTGATGGAGCTGGCTGACTCCACAGCCCTCTGCATCCTCTTTAGATCCTGGGCATTGGAGCCTCCAGACCAGCAAAGTCAGAATGCTCTCCACTTTAGATCTGTGGAAATTTAAAATCCGTCAGATGTCATTTCAAATCTCCTCAAACTTCAATCGAACTAGAGCCGCTTGCGTGGCTTCTCGATTGCAATAAAATCCAAGGAACGTGCTCTCCCTGGGACATAGTTGGGAGAATAATAGAGCTGTATTTACGGGGGATTTTAATTTACCCAATATTCCCCAGTCCTAAAATTGAACCGGACTAATTTGGGGGAAATTGGACAGTATCCAGCAGACGTCGGTTGGCTGAGACTGTCTGAAGCGAGTGGAACGAATGGAAAGTGGGAGGTTTTGAAGATTGTGATGTCAAGTGTCCGGGAGCAGCATGTTCCTGTTAGGGGGAAGGGTAAATCTGGCAAGTTTAGGGAACCTTCGCTGATGAGAGATATTGAAGTTCTCGTCAAGTAAAGGAAGGAACCATATATTATGTTCAGGTGGTCTGGTTCAATCGAATCCCTTGATGAAAGCGAGAAGATGAAGGATACACTTCAGAGTGAAATCAGGAGGGCAAAGAGAGGGTGTGAGATAGATCGGACAGTTAGGTTTAATGAATATTACAAGAGGTTCTCCCGCTATGTTAAAAAAAGATGACACGGGGGTGAGGAGGTCCCTCAGAGACCTACTCTGAGGCCAAGAATGTCTTGAGGCGCATGACATGGGTGGGAATTTTAAGGAACATTTCTCTCGTCTGTTTACTGTGAAGAAAATCGTTGTTGCTCAGGGGATGAGGGGATGAGGGAAATAGGTGGAGATGGGTTGGAGAACATTCATATTGCCAGGGTGGAGGTATTTGCAACCTTGCAGCACATGAAGGTGAATAAATCCAAAGGCCTGACAGAGACCATGCTTGGACTTTGCGGGAGGCTAGAAAAGAAATTGCGGAAGCCTTTGAGCAGATCTTTGCTTCATCGTTAGCCACCCACCTGTGAAGTTCGGAAGATCGGAAAGTGGCCAATGTTGTTCCGTTGTTGAAAGGATGTTGCACGGACAAACCAGGGTGGCTAGGTAGGGTGAAGGTTCTCACAGAGAGGAGAAAAGACGCGAATGTCTTGAGCCGCATGAGAAATTTAACAAATATTTCTCCTCTATATTTATTGGGGAGAAAATCGTGGTTGCTCAGGTCATTGGTATTGGCATGGGTGTATTATTGTCACTTGTACCGAGGTACAGTGAAAACCATGTCTTGCATACTGACCGTACAGGTCAACTCATTACTCAGTGCAGTTACATTGAGTTGGTACAAAGTGTATTGATGTAGTACAGGTAAAATTCAATAACAGTACAGAGTAAAATGTCACTGCTGCAGAGAGAATGCAGTCTAATAAGGGACAAGGTCACAACAAGGAAGATCGTGAGGTCATGGTCCTTCTCACTGTTTCAGGGAACCGTTCCATAGTCTTATCACAGTGGAGTGGAGGCTGTCCTTGAACCTGGTTGTACGTGCCCTCAGACTCCTGAGTCTTCTACCCGATGGAAGAGGAGAGAACAGAGAATGTCCCGGGTGGGTGGGGTTGTTGATTATGCTAGCTGCTTCACCAAGGCGACGAGAGGTAAAGACAGAGTCCGTGGAGGGGTGGGTGGTTTCCGTGAAGTGCTGAGCAGTGTCCACAACTCCCTGACGTTTCTTGCCGGCCCTGGCAGAGCAGTTGTCATTCCAAGCAGTATTGCATCCTGATAAGATGCTTTCTCTGGTGAATCCATATAATTTGGTGAGGGCTAACGGAAACATCCCAAGTTTATTTAGCCTCCTGAGGAAGTAGAGGTGCTGGTGAGCTTTCTTGGCCGTGGCGTCCACGTGGTTGGACCAGGAAAGGTTATTTGTGATGCGCACTCCTGGGAAGTTGAAGTTCTCGTCCTTCCCGACCTCAGCACCGTTTATGTAGAGAGGAACATTTACACAGCGCCCTTGCCTGAAGTCAACGACCAGATCTTTAGTGTTGCTGACATTGAGGGACAGATTGCCGTCGTGACAAAATGTAACTAAACTCTCTATCTCCTTCGGTTCATCGCCATTTGACATACGGCCCACTACTACGGTATCATCTGCAAACATATAGATGGACTTAGAGCGGAATCTGGCCAGGCAGTCATGAGGTGTACAGGGAATGAGGTCGGGGGCTGAAGACGCAGCCTTGTGGGGCACCAGTTTTGAGAATAATCACTGCACTTTCTCTGTAGCTGTTACACGTTACTCTGCATTCTGTTATTCTTTTGCACTGTTCTACCTCAATGCACTGTGTAATGAATTGGCCTGGACGAACAGTATGGAGGACAAGTTTTTTCACTGTACCTCGGTAGCGGTGACAATAATAGTCCAATTTACAAATAAGACCATTTAAAAGGGAGTTGGACATTTACATGGATTGGAAAGGTGGAGAAGGTTATGGACCACATGCTGACAAATGTGACGAGCTTAGATGGGGCATCTTGATTAGCGTGGACCAGCTGGGATGAAGGGCTTGTGTCCGTGCTGGTTCACTCGATGACAACCCCACCCAGTGCTTGTTTGTGCATTGTGGGCAACACTCCCACCTGGTGGTGCTCTTATTCAATGACATGTCCTCCAGATGCAGACAAGGTGGGGTGTCGGGGCCGGGTGTGTGTGATCCACTGGGACACCCCTGCATCTACAACAACAACATCCCTGTAATTAGATGAAAACACAAGGAAGGCATGCCCGAGAATTTAAATTCTTAGGCGGTTAGGGAGGCTCGGCTTGTCACCGAACGCTCAAACACACTTCTGAAGATTTCCCTTTGGAAATGTCCTGACAGGTCGCATCACGGTCTGGGGCTGCAACTCGAACGCGCAGAAACGTACGAAGCTGCATAGAGTGGTGGCCGCTACCCAATAAATCACGGGCACATCCCTCCACACCGTAGGTGGTATCTACAGGAGGCGCTGCCTCAAGAAGGCAACATTCACAATCAAAGTACCCCCAACATCGGTGCCATACCGCTTTCTCGCAGCTCCCATCGGGCAACAGATACAGAAGCCGAATGTCCCACACCACCAGATTCAGGAACAGCGGCTTACCTTCAACCATTCCGTGCTTGAAACGACCGGCTCCACTCAAATCACTTCCTAAACTCCTGAGCTGGAGCAGGGCAAACGATGAAGGCATTGGGCAGGATCTATCTGGGGTCAACTGGGCGACTCTCTTTAAAGGCAAAGGAACAGGTGGCAAGTGGCGGGCATTTAATAGGGTCTTATCAAGGGTCCAAGGGCTGCATGTTCCCATATGTTGACGACAATTTATCGGATGCTCCTTCGTTAATAGTAGAACATCGGATCCATTATTTACTCCTGACTATTCTGCCCGTCCACTGTACCATCCTCTCCATTGTTGCTGTTCCAGGTCAGTCTCTGTCCAACGACACTACCAACAAACAGGTGAGAAGCAGTGGTCACGGGCTCCGGTAAAGAGGTCTGGTGTGTGGACTGTTCATGACGTGTTCCAGTTAATAAAGCGAAACGTCCTCACTTACTGAGCTCCTGATGAGGGAGATACCAGACACAGACCTGGTCCGTGTGCAGGGATCATCGCTATGAGTTGCGTTTACTTCCGTGTTATTTATCCTTCGTTTCTCGATGATATCTTCTTATATTGCTGACACGTCCACAACTGCATTTATTTATTCGATAAACCATTTCTATCTGCACTGTCGTTCATGAAATTCACCCTCTCCTCACTGCTGCTGTGTCTGGTGAACCGAGCTGTGGGGACTCTCTGCGGCATCAGTGAACTGGTATTGTTGCATTGATCATGGACTAATTTCATCTGAAACCTCCGGTCGATTCCCACCGCCCCCATCCCACTGCCGTACACTACGCGCGGCTCAATCAGACTGCTGCACCGGAGACCTGGGAAAAATTCACCACAATCTCCACTGTGGCTGCGTCATGGTCCTAACCAGCAGCAGGAGGCGGCCTGGTCAGATCAATATATCACGTCTCCAGCAAACGAAGCTCAGATGCTGAGGACTTTGATCTTTATGAACTGGAGCACGTAATGAATTGTTCACTCGTCAGGCATCTTCACCGGATCACGGAACCACCGCTTCTCACCTGTCTGTTGGTCGAGGTGATGCCGTTATTTTCCACTAACTGGTTAATTTCACTGATCTATGATCTCCGTATCCAGCAGATAACCCTGCTGTTGGGTGCAACCCCCTCAAAATCTGAATCCAAGAACAGGATTGTACATTCGATTTCCCCCTCTGTGAATCTGCTGACGTTGCTCCGACCACGCTGTCATATCTGTGTTTATTTCCCTCCTCACAGTGAACGTGCTGACGATTGTGGTCCTGTCGCGGGGAAAGTGCAGTATCTCCAAAGGCGTCACTCTCTACCTGGTGGCCATGGCAACAGCGGATCTACTGGTCTTTCTCCTAGACCTGATGATGAGGTAGGTTCGGATTCTTTATTGGGAAGCGTTTGGTTTCCGGAAGTGCATCCCCGTGTGTAATATCTATGCCGTCCAACTGTAAGCAGCCACTGACTGTTCTGTCTGGTTCACCGTCACTTACACCTTTGATCGGGTTGTGGCCATTCCTTCTCAGAAGCTGAAAGCGAAATATTGCACCGAGAGAACGGCGGCTGTGGTTCTGGGGACGGTGACCGCGCTGATATGTTTGAAGAACATTTTCTGGTATTTCGTGCTCTCAAGACACTACACGTTTTAGAATTCACCTTGGATTTGCTGGAAAAGCGACGTTGTTCTGTTCTCAGTGGTTTGGAGCGCAGTCCAGTTCCTCCATTACCTCCTAATGTCTGTCATCCTATTTGTCCTCATTCTCCTGCTCAATGCGTTGACCATCATCACGTTTTAGTGGCGAGCAGAGCCTCCAGGAGTTTCCGGGGTCCCAGCAGTGAGGAGAGTCCCAGAGACCCGTAGATGGAGAGCCACAGGAAATCCCTCATTTTACTGTTGGTTGTGTGGGAGAATTTCATCCTGTTGTTGGCGCTGTTTACGTTGAATTCTGTGTGGCCCCGATTGTATTTCATTGAAGCGGCTACATTTCTACCTTGGACCATAATGGAACTGAGCTTCATGCTGCAGCTCGGGAGCTGCAGCACAAACACGGCTCTTTACACCGTGACCCAGACTAATTTCAGGGAGCAGCTGAAGGAGCTGGTGAAATCTCCCCTCACTCTCATTGTGAGATGTGCTCATCGCTGACAGAAGCTGAGGAATCCGCGCTGCTCCCCCACCCGAACCAACTCCGTCTCTCCCACTCCAAACACACTGGGAGGAAACTGTCAGAATCCGGACGGGAATTGTGAACTGGAAGGAATATCGTCTCACTCTGTGACTTTATTTTAGTCTACATGAGAATTTTTCCTTGAAGGAATTGTGTATAATTCATGTGTAATTTGATTTACTTGAGAATGCTGCTTAAATAACGCGATGTGCCTGTGATGCCGCTCAAGTACGTTTCTCATTGCACCTGTGCATTCGTGTACTCGTGCATCTGACAATAAACTCTACCTTGACTTTAAATGATCTGGGATCCTTTCTTCTCGGCGGAATTACGTACGCTAGTTGAGGTTTTACGCCACAGATCAAGACACCTGAGTCAGAAAACAAAGTACAGCGCAGGAACAGGCACGTCGGGCCACGATGTTGTGCCGGACAAGTTAAACAAGTGTTTCAATCATTAACTGAATTAATCATTTCTGCAGACACAATGCCCACAACAATCCATTCCCTGTGCATTCATGTGGCCCAGACGTATTTATCTCCACCACCACACCTGACATTCCAAGCAGGCAACACTACATGGGTAAAAAGAATCCGCCGCACAAATCTTCTTTGAACTTACCGCCTCTCAACTTAAAGGCTTGTTCTGTGGTATTCGACGCTTCGCCCCTGGGAAAGAGAAGTCGGTTATCTACTGTATTTGTGCCTCTCGTAATCTTATCAACTGCTATCAGTTCTCACCTCAACCTCTGACGCTTCAGATAAAACAACCAAAGTTTGTCCAACTTCTCCCAACAGCACGTACTGTCTAATCCAAGCAGCATCCTGGAACTTCGGCACCCTCTTCAAACACTCCGCATCCTTCCTCTAACGGGGCGACCACAATGGAATGCAACACTGCAGGTGCGGCCTAACCAGAGTTTCATACAGCAGAGACATAACTACCGGCTCTTGAAATCAGTGCCTTGAATAACAGAGGCAAGCATGCCATACGCGTTCTTCATCGACCTGTTAACCTGTGCAGCCACTTTCATAGAGCTATGGAGTTATACCACAAGATCCCTCTGTCTATCAACACCGTGAAGGGAAATGCCATTGACAGGATACAGTCAATTTATATTTGATATCCCAAAGTGCAACACCGATATTTCGCCAGATTAAACTCCATCTGCCAATTCTCCGCCCATATCTGCAACTGACCTATATCCCATTGTATCCTTTTTTCAATCTTCAACACAATCCACAGCTCCACCAATCTTTGTATCATCTGAGAACTTACCAACCCGCCCATCCACATGTTCATCCACGTTTGTTTGTTTGTTAGGGTGCAGTGGGAAATATTCCTTCTTGTGTTCATTGATCTCGTCACTGGAGATTCAGTCTCACTGGACCCTGCCACTCCGTTCTGGCCCACGCCTTCATTCACCCGATCCCGCTCCACTCGCCTTTATTGGGATCTCTGATTCATTCTTTATTCCATATCTGAATAGGGTCGGTGGGGGCCCCAGGTTTTGTCTTCGTATATGTGAGTTCGGGAGGATTTATTGGGTTTGTTGAGGAATTTGGCTTGTTGGTGTGTTGAAACATAGAAACATAGAAAACCTACAGCACGATTCAGGCCCTTCGGCCCACAAAGTAAGAAATTACTAGGCTTACCCATAGCCCTCTATTTTTCTAAGCTTCATGCACCTATACAAAAGTCTCTCAAAAGACACTGTCGTATCCGCCTCCACCACTGTTGGCAGCAGCCCATTCCACGCACTCACTACTCTCTGAGGAAAAAAATACTCCTGCCATCTCCTATATTCCTACTTCCCAGCACATTAAACCTGATTCCTCTTCTCTCAACCTGTAAGTATCCACACGATCAATGACTCTCATCAACTTGTACACATCTATCAGGTCACCCTCCATCATCTGTCTCCCCAAGGCTGAGTTCACTCAACCTGTTTTCATAAGGCATGATCCCCAATCCAGGCAAAATCCCTGTTAAATCATCTCTGCACCCTCACTATGGCTTCCGCATCCTGTAGTGAGGCCACCAGAACTTGCTGTCTAGGTGTGTCAGGTAGTTGGCCAATGTTTTTTTCGGGGTTTTAGCGAGGGTATGTCGGGGCGCTGGCGGGGGATGGAGGATGTTAAAGTGAGGTGAATTTTGGACATGTGGATGTGTTTGTGGTATAAAGGTGGAGGAGGTTGCATTGGGATGGTAGAGGAGCCGCCTGGGGTTGGTGCAATCCTGGCCTGTGTACGGGGAGACTGTCCAAGGCACCTGTATAGGTATCTGGACATGCATGTAGGAATGAGAAGTGGTATTGGGACATGTCATACCCTGGGACCTGGGTGTAAGTGCACAGGGGGAAAATACGGGATTGTAAGTGGGCTCAGAAGGGGTGCCTATTCGCTGGCCTGTGTGAGGGGACGGTGTATAGGGTCCCACTTTTTGTGCTCTGGGATGTATGGAAGAACGTTGAGAAAAAGGGTTGTGTGATGTACTAATCTGTGTTGGGCAAGTTGAGTGGGACCTGGCTAAGTGTATCAGTGGCATTGTTTGGGAGCATATGTAAGGTACTAAGGGTGTTAGTTGCTTCGCATGAGTTGGGCGAAGCTGTCCAGGACCCCAATCTACGTGTAAAGGGATGTATGTACGATGGCGTGGGGTGGGACGTTGAATGTGCTGTGTGAGAGGAGCTCCCTGAGATTCGGGTGTTGGTTTCCACGGCAAAACGCAGCGACGTGTATGTGGGATCAGAAGGCTACATATTGGCTGGCCTGTGTGAGGAAGCTGTCTGAGACACCAGTATATGTATATCGGTATGTGTGCAGTATGGCGGGAAGTGGAACATGTAATCTGCCGTGTCGGGCGAGCCGCTGAGACCCGGGTGTAAGTGTTTGGGGGATTTGTACGGCAGTGTATGTGGAGTCACAAGGGATGTGTGTTGCCTCCTCTGTGTTGGGTGAAAAGTTTTACTGGGACCCCAGGATAAACGTTTAGGGATGTATGTGGTATTACGCAGTAGTACATGGTAACTGGTCTATTGGGCGTGGGTTCTGTCTGGGTCAGGGTGTGAGTATGTGGGAGTACATGGTAGTGGATGTTGGATGAGGGGTAAGATCTATCTTTGTCATTGGGTCCCCAGGCAGAGTCAAATTATTAGGGAACGCTTGTCCATAATCTTTCTATGCCTAATTTACAAGGCCCGATTTTGATATTTTATTTTATTTAGACTTGGTTTAGAACGTTTGGGGAGTGGGTTTGTCATAACTCAATTCACTTCTTCACTGCTGTGTTTCTCTGGGAGCTTGCCCAGTGCCGGTCAGTTTCCAAGCCCAGGATCTCAAAAGACTGGATCCCGTGCCTCTGGAAATGACTACTAACAAGTCTGCTCTACTGTTGCCCAGTAATAGTACTGAGGTGCCCAGTAAGTATAACTGTTACGCTGCTACCTGTTTCTCCTATGTATAAGATGTGGCATTATTTGCACTGAATTTCACAGACTAGATTCTGCTGGTCACAGGTTATCCTCTGCTCTATCTGTGCCAATTTACCTGTCGCTTTGTTGTGCATGTTCTTTGCTATTTTTAAATGTTTTACATGTTCTACAGTGCATCCCACCACAGTTTGCAGTTATGTGTAGTTTGGTAGTTACTGATAGGTCTCTTAGATTCTGAGCCCTTTTAAAAGCTGAAACTGTTGTGTATTCTCTCAGTGAGCTCACCTTCCACTTGAGTTGTTGAAAGTGGGTCTTAATTACTGTGTGGATACTGATGGCCATTCTACAGTACCCTATTGTCAATGGCAGCTTGGATGTTGCCCTGTTCTATGCCTGGAATTGTGAGGCTCAAGAAATTTGATTTAATGTGACTGGGACTGCGTTTACTGTAACCTCTATATCTGAGTGCAGTGAAAAGGGAAGTGGTGGCCTGGTTGAAATCCTCCTCCCCGGTGCATATGTGGTGGAAGCGGACCAGTTGAGATTTTACGATGTCCCTGAAGCTGTGTTTTGGGTGATGCCTTACTGTGTGTAGGACGGTGTGGATGCATGTTGGCTTGAAGAATAGTCTAGTCGCTAGTTTATGGCCAGCATTTTCTGCTGCTAATTTGAAAATTGTGGTGTCCAGGAAATCAACTTCCTCTCCACCTGTGATGGCCTTCACTTTTATGGAGGCGTGATGAGTGCTCAGGTTTGGATGAATTCTTCTCATACTCTCTCCGAATGTGTCTTAACACCCCAAATTTCGTCCAGATGTCTGTGGAGGTACGTGGGTTTTTTGGGACTTCTTGAGCCGATTCTCAGTTCCCTCTTTGCCATGTACATGTTGGCATAGTCTGGGGCAAACTTCATTCCCATTGCCGTGCCTTTGACCTGAAAGTTGAATTCATCATTGAATTCAAAGTCATCTTTTGCAGGCTCAGGTAGACATGTTTGACTAAGGCCTCGTCTGCCTTCTCCGGGTATGGGTATTTCTGCTGTACCTCTCTGACTGCCTGTATGCCTCTGTCTGTCACTATATTTGTGTATAGGCTTTCAAAGCCAATGGCGAAAAGTATGGTGTCAGGGTGAAATGAGAGGGAATTTACTATTTTGACGAAGTGGTATGTGTCTTTGATGTAACTAGGTTTTCTTCTGACATTGGATTGTGGAAGGAATCAATGTATTCTGCTATCATGTAGGACTCACTGCTAAAGTCTGATACGATGGGCCTTTTCAAAGGTACTTCTGCGGGTACAGTCCAAGTGTCTGAGTGCTTGTGTATTTTGGTGAGAATGTAGAACTTTCTCGGCCAGTCTTGTGTCTTTCTCAGGTGTTCAAGTTGTTTCTGGTTGATGTGCCTGCACCTTCTGAGCTCCTCTGGAATGTCTTCAATTTCCTGTTGAATTTGGGTTAGTGTTGGGGAGGAGGACGCTCATGGATCTTTGAGTGAGGATCTTCATATTCCCTGGTGAGTGTCCTCAGTGATGGATGCGGCATTCCTGAGACAACTCCCCTTGAACATGTCCTCGATGGTGGGGAGGGTTGTTCCGCTGATGGAGCTGGCTGACTCCACACCCTCTGTACCCTCCTTCGATCCTGTGCATTGAGACTCCATACCATAAAACTGTAAGAATACTCTCCACCGTTCATCTGTAGAAATTACAAGTCTCTTCGATGAAAAACTAAATCTCCTCAAACTGCAGTCGAAGCAGAGACGCTGGTGTGCCTCTTGTGATTCCAAAACCAAACACATAACCAGCTCTCTCTGGATTCCACTGGACTTCATTGTTGTCACAATAATAGGGTTGTATAAGCAGGAGATTTTAATTTCACAGGGTTCCCCAGCCGAAAATGGGAAAAGTCTAATTTGGGGGGAGTGAGATTGGATTTAGCAAACTTCGATTAGGTGAGTCTGTTTGAAGCGAAAAGGAACGAAGTGCAAATCGGAGGCTTTTAAGACTGTGATATCAGGGGTCCGGGAGCAGCATGTTCCTGTTCTGGAGAAGGGTGAACCTGGTAATCCGCACTAGAGTGACCATCTCCTTCTTGTTTCAATGTTCTACTCATCTGGCCTTCCTGGACCATTCCCCCCTCCCCACCCCCACAGAATGTCATCGCTGAGCATCGCCGTACGTCCTCACTTTTCAAAAAGGCTCCGCCCCTTAACGTTCTTCTGTTCCTCTGCATCTGCATCCTAGAATGTTGAGCTGTCAGTCTTGCCCTTCTCTCAGCCGTGATTCTTGTATATCAAGAGCATCCCGGTCCGCAGAACCAAGCCATGCTCTTAGTTCGCCCGCCTAACTTATTTAACCACGGGCACTGAAATAAATGTAGTTTAACTGAATTTTCGTGATATCTTGATTTGCTTTCGCTGTCTTTATCCACAGATTTGATCCCGCTCGGAATTCCACCCCTCGGCGAAACTGGTTTCAACCATCTCATGCAGCATTGCAAATTTCCCTGCAAGGATATTGGTTCCTCTCTGGTTCAAAGCAAAATGTACCTCTTGTACAGGTCGCCCCGACCCCAGAATAAACCTCAAAGGACTCAAAGCATGAATCCTGGCTCCCTGCACCAGCTCCTCAGACAGGAGTACACTTCCCGACGCTGTATTACATCTCTTTTGCATCCTTTACCATGGCAATCACCATCCCCCAATCCTCTCTGCACCCTCTCAAGTGCAATCACATCCCCAATCCTCTCTACACCCTCTCCAATGACTCCACACTCCAATCCCTCCTGCATCCCGTCCAGTGCGATCATATCTGCTTTTATTTTGCAGGCAACGGGACCTCTGCACATTTCTCCAGTTGCCTTTATTTCACTGTTGCTCGTGTCGAAATGGATACTTTACTCACTACCTCATTGGCTCGCGAGCTGTCAGTCAAATGACCAATGCAGAATAACGAGCACCTATTGTTCGTAGGTCCTGTCCGTCTATTCCCGTTCCCGCCTACTATCTCGCTGTCCCCAGGCAGCAGAGGAACATGGGTCCAGCCCGATGCAAATCGGCGATGTGAGAGGTCTCGGCCGGGACGAGGCTGAGGTCCAGGTCCGTGTCGCAGTCCATCTCTGACACTTCTCGCCACTTTCTAGATCTATCTCCATCTCAGGAGACCGATTAACCACAGACAACTTTTACAAACCCACTGTCTCCCACAGATACCTTGACTACACTTCTTCCCACCCAGTCACTTTCAAGGATGCTGATTTCTTCTCCAAATTCCTCCGCATCTCTTCTCATGAAGAGAATTTTCATTGCAGAACATCAGTCTCTTTGTTCAAGAAACAGGGTATTCCTTCCACCACACCAATGTAACTCTTACACCCATTTCCCACATTTCTCGCGCCTCTGCTGTTACCCAATCCACTCCACCCCCGACATAAAAAGCACAAGGTTCCCGTTAGGATCATGTACCACCACACGACCCTCCGAATCCAACACATCGTTATCCGCGCCTTCCACCACCTCCAATGGGATCTGATCACCACGCACAACTACCATCCACGCCCGTCCTCTTTCCGCACAGATCGATCTCTCCGCGACTCCCTTGTCTCATCGTCCCTCCCTGCAGTTGACTCTCCCGGCACTATCCCTGTAACCGCACTAAGTGCTGCACCTGTCCCTACACCTTCTCCCTCACCACCATTAAGTGCCCGAGACAGTCTTTCGAGGTGTGGCAGCGTTTCACAAGTGACTGGGGGTGTCATCCTTTGAATTCGGCGCTCCTGGTGCAGCCTGCTCTACATCGGTGAGACCCGACGCAGATTGAGTGACCGCTTCGACGAGCCCCTTCGCTACGTCCGTCGCAGAAGCAAGGATCAAGCGGTGGCCAGCCCCTTCCATTCCGCATCCCACTTCCATACCGACATGTCCATCCACGGCCTCCTCTACTGCACGTTGAGGTCAGACGCAGGTTGGAGGAACAACATCTGATATTCCGCCGTTGTAGTCTCCGACCTGACGGCATCAACGTCGATTACTCGAATTTCCGGTGACCACTCACACCTTCACTCTCCCCGTCTCCCTTTCTCTTCTTTATCCCTGCGCCCACTGCTCCTTTCTCTTTCCCGTTCTTCGTCCTCACGGCCTGCCAATATTTTCCCCACCTCCTCCCTTCATTCCACGTTCTCCTGTCCTCTCCTGCCGCATTCCTTCTTCTTCACCCCGTTGCCTCTTCGACCAATGACCCATAAACTGCTTACATCACTCCATTTCATTCCCCCCCACACCCCACCTACTTATGTCAGCCCTTTCACATAGACTCAGCTGTCACCTGCCAACCTGTTCTCCTCCCCCTCCCTGACCTTCTTGTACTTCCTTCTGCCCTCTTCCCCTACAGTCCCGATGAAGGACTCCCCCCGAAATATCGACTGTTTATATCCATCCAGAGAAGCCGCCTGACCTGCCGAGCTCCTCCAGCAGTTTTGAGTGTCTTCCCAGCTTCCAGCATCTGGAGAATCACCTGTGCCCCCCTCCTGTCCGACCTGTTCCTCTGTACCGCCTGGAACACCTGTATCTTGGAACACTGAGCTGCCAGTCTGGTCCTTCTTCAGCCGTGGTTCCGTTATGGCGATAATATTCCAATCTCCAGAGCCATCACACGTTCTGAGTTCGTCCGCCTGTTCCGTCTTCATGCATGGAACTGAAATCGGTTTAATACAGCGGTCTCACCTCTCCCTCTGCCCTGCTCCTGTCCTGGGGGATAAACCTGCTCTCGTTGACTGCAGGATTTACCGCCAAACTATCATCGGCCTGCCTCCTTCTCAGTTCCCCGCCACTCTGCCGATCTAGTTTAAACACCCCCGAGTGGTACCAGGAAGTCTCCCTCCCATGATATTGGTGCTGCTCCTGTTCAGTTGCAACGGGTCCCTCTTGTGTATAGTTGTGTATAATTTATGTTTAATTAAACGTTTTTCTTCTGAATTTTGCTTACATGATGCAATATATTGGGAACAACTGGGTTGTCAATGTAGTCGGCATGGACTCGTTGGGCCGAAGGGCCTGTATAGATATAGTATTTCTCTTTAAATCTGTGTGGCTCTGGTGCTGCTGCAAGTCTCATTTTCATGGCACCTGCGCGTGCATCAGACAATGAACTCGACGCTGACATTTGTTCAGGTCACTTCTTCCCCAGAAGAAACCTCAAAGACCCAACAACCTGAATGCCTGCCTTTGCACCAGCACCTCAGCCACACATTGATCTGGCCCATCTTTCTGTTCCTGCTCTCACTGGAACGTGGGACTAGAAGTAATCCGGACATCATTACCCGTGTTGTCCTGCTTTGTAGCATCTTCCCTGATTGATAATCGGTTTATTATTGGTAATTACTATTGTCACATGTTACGGGTTACAGTGAAAAGCTTTTGATTTTTCTGCCATCGGCACAGATCATTTTATACATAAGTACATTGAGATAGTACAGAAAGGAAAGAACAATAACAGAATGCAGAATAAAGTTTCTTTTACAGAGAAAGGGCAGTCCGGACCGACAATAATGTGCACAGGCCACGACGAGGTCGATTGTAAGCTCAAAAGTTTACCTTTTACGTATGAGAGGATCGTTCAAGAGTCTAATCACAGCAGCATAGAAGCTGTCCTTGAGCCTGGTGATTCGTGCTTTGCGGCTTGTGCATCTTCTACTTATTGTGAGGGGGACAAGAGAGAATGCCGAGGTTGGTGAGGTCTTTGATTATTCTGGCTGCTTTGCCAAGTCAGCGAGTAGTGTAGAACCTCCAGGGACGGGAGGCTGGTTGCTGTGATGTGCTGAGCTGTGTCCAAAACTCTCTGCAGTTTCTTGCAGTCATTAGCAGAACAGTTGTCATACAACCTGTGATGCATCCGGAAAGATGCCAACTCTGGTGCATCTGTAAAAATTGGTGGAAAGTTTGGAGAATTCTGGACATCCACGACCGTGACTCATTAATTCCCTGTGAATGGGTGTCAGCCATTAAATACAGGATCAAGTCTGGGTCAATGGTGGAATGCAATGGCAGGTGGACATCAGAGGTTTTGGAAAGCAAATGTTGGAGACAAGAAACTCATCACCAATTCCCAAGCCTCGCTGCATTCATCCATTGACCTGACATTTTTGGTGTCCATAACTGTCTCCATTCAATCTTCAGAACTGGTTCCAGCTCCAGCACCCAGGCACACCACTACTTTCCATCAGCATTTTGGGCAGAGAAGTTAGAAATTTGTGGGTGAGCTGACGTGCTGCAGGTGCAATGGGCGGTGACTGTTTTCATCACTGTACTGTTCGCTCAGTGGAGATTAATTCCCACAAGTTCGCTTTCATTGGTAAGATGTGTCACCTGTTGAGCATGTTCTGCGGTCAGTCGTCAGCTTGATCAGATCGGAGACGGGTGGTGCAAGAAGGGGCGTGAATTCCAACATTTGATGGGGGCTGTAAACTCGAATCGAGTATGGTATAGTTCAGGATTGAGAAACAGTGGTCAGAGGACATGTATCTGAGCCGTGGGGAATTGACGGCCAGAAACTCATTGAGGGAGATACTGCAGAACAGGAATAATGGAGATAGGAGAAGAGCAAGTCGTGTCGGGTTCAGGGGGCTGTCTTGCTGTTTGGGGAGGTTGGAAATTTTGATGAGAGAGGGATGGGATCAACACTCCCGAGGTTTTCACGTCTCCCAGTTCAGTGAAGGGAAGACCATTGGTTACCTGGAGTCCCGGTGGGGTGTCTCTGTAACCAAGTTTTTATAGTTCATAATGCGAGATTATAAACATCAACCGCTGCTCCAGTGGAGAATTTGCACTGGTGAGTCACAAACTGCCTGTCTGGATCTTCTTTCTGATGCAAAATGAACAAGACAATCGTTGCCACGATTCATTGCAACATAAAGAACATTCGTATCATTTGGCTGAGGTTGAAACATTGGGATACAAATGAATGCCTACCCACAGAGAGGGATTGTAACCCTTTGAGTGACATTTTCTGGAAAACGTTTTGTGAAATGTGGTAGATTACTACAGTTGCAGGGATGTCCCTGGAAGGTGAAGTTGATTTAAAGATGGAACTGGTTCCTGAGCACAGAACATTGGTCTGCAGGTAGCAGTGAAGTAACCAGTATTTTTGTACAGACGTCGGCTTTATGCAGTTACTGAGAATGAGTGGGTTGATTGTGTTTGGGAGTAGGATTCTGGGTTTGGAGGGAAAACCAAAGTCAGGGGTGTGACAAAGTGGTCGGCATTGAATTGCACAGAATAATGTTTGTTTTTCGCAGAAAATCCTTTGGTGTATCATGGCCACCTTTGTGACCGTGTTACCTGAGGTACTGTTCTAGTGTTTTGAGTTGTACAAATTTGATTCGTAGGAAAAACTCATTTCGGTTTGGGTTTGGTTAGGCCTAGATTTAGGTGCAGTTACGCTTTACGCAGGCAATTCGACACCTTGGGAATCACTGGGAAAGGTTTCGGAAATGTTGGCAGCTTGTGCTAGTTGTAGGCTTCATTCTCTTGAGTAAATACCTCTGAACTCCCTCCATCTATTTATAGGACAGATAGTATTCATGTCCATATGTGTTGTGTGTAACGGTTCTTCTGGAATCTCAAAGGTGGTGGAATATTTTGACACAGTGTTTGTAATTTAAAAATGGTTTATTAACAAAGACAAACGCGGTGACAGAATGAATGTGAACAGATGCACACTCACACACACACTCAGGGCACCGCGAACGTGAGGGGGAATCCCAACGAGGATGAGACACACAGACACACACGCACACACACACACAGACACACACACACACACACACACACACACACACACACACACACACACACACACACACACACACAGAAACACAATAAACAAGGTACAGCTTATCGAGGGATAAACAATTCAATGCCTGAAAAACTTTTCTTACTCGAAGGATTTGATCAAAAATTTAATTGAATGTTGTTTGGAAAAAATTTCAGTGGAGGGCTTTGTACGTTCTATTTCGTGTCCCGTATTTTGAACCGTTTGAAAAAGCCGTTTTTATCCATTTGTTTGTTCTTTTTTTATATACCAAACACCATCAATTACCGTCCAATTATAGCATTGTTGTATCACATGTACTAGTAGGATGAAGTGAGTTTAATGTCGCAGTTGAAATGAGAGATAAGCCTTCGTGAGGAAAGATAGTTCAGCTACCCTCTTTCAGGTGCGTTTAGGTGGGTTTAATGTTGGAAGCGACAACCACGGGTGGTTGAGATATAAGGTAACGGAGGTTTACTGCATGCCCGTTCGTCTCATGACATCAGAAAGTCCAAACAGATCCGATAACCGCATGTGATGCTGCGTACAGATAGGCGGAAGGCCGCTGGCTGCATTGTGTACACAGATTGAAAATAGTGCTTTAAAGTATGGCTTGAGTCAATTTGGACAACTCTTTTCACATACATGAGCGTTAGTGTAGTCTTTCCTTAAATAAAGAAAATTGATATAAATCCCTTACTTTATGACTATTTCATAGGTGCAGATTCTATCGATAATTCTGATACATCAATTCCTCTCCGATCAAAACTTTGCATTAAAAACGGCAATCGCCTCTCGTGTCCTCATGCCAATGAGTTTCCCCTGCACACGACCTCAGACCACCGAAGAACACCGGACTGTTGTTGGAGACAAAGGGATAAATTTCAGGAGTCTTGATGGAGCATTTTAACTCTGGGTACAGTTATGGTTCTGGGTGACAGTACAGGTCGCAAATATGGTCCCCATTACCAAAAAGCAGTGCAGAAGTAAGGTCCAATAACGGATCTATTAGTAAGCCGTCAGTCGTAGAAAAGTTTATTCAAAACCAATCTAAAGGACAGAGTTAACCTGTACAAGGTAAGGCAGGGGATAATCACAGGTAGTCAGCGTGGTTCAGTGTGTGTTTGTTCTGTACTGCAAACAATCTCTCTTTTTCCCGCATTAGGTCCTCTGCAACATTACCCGCTCCTTCAATTTGTTCCACATTCCCAAGTGCCTTCCTCCTCTCTCGCTTCCAGCCCCTCCAATTCCATGGCTTACTTCCAACAACACTCACTGTCTCCTTATTCAACTGCCTCTTCCAAACCGGTCCCAATCTACAAAGAAGTAGAAGAACATGATGTGGGTGGGTTAAGTTCTGTCCCATGAGAATTCATGTGATACAACAAAACAGTTGTAAAAAGGGAAGTATTTTATCTAAATGGTGATATTTTGTCGCCCTCTAACAGTCAAAGTGATTTTGATGTCCGAGGACATTAATTCCAAAAGGCGTGAACACATATGCAGGAAGTAATTGGTTTAGGGAACAGACGTTCTAGCGAGCGGACCTGAATCCAGAAGTAAAGTGATTGTTCTTCATTTACGGAGGGCAATCCTGACACAAAATTCGGAGAACCATGTTGAGCACTGAACTTTAAAGGAATGGTGTTAAGTGGGGAAGCAGATTATACATTTCACCAGAGTAGTACCTGAAATCTGTCAGATTGTCTTAGGAGGACACTTTCGACAGGGATTGTATCCGGTGAATTTAGAACAGTGAGAGGGTGTTAATGAATAGATATCAGATCCAGACAGGTCATTGCAGAATGGGTGTTGAGAGGTTGGTTCCTCCTGAGGGAAAATCTAGATTCCAGTCAGTTTACCAAGACCTTATTAATTGGCGGAAAAGGCTTCAGGTCTCCGAGGATGCCACTGCAGAGTTGATCTTGTTATAACATTTGATTATAAGATTGTAAAGGAGATCTGGTTTCAATGCTCCAGTCACCCACTCCTGCTCCTATTTTCGATGTCTGCACATATGGCGTTCGATTCAGTGCCACCCTCTGCCGCAATTCAAACTCCACATAACAGAGCAGTTTCCCTCCGACAAACATCTCACCTCCGCCAATCATTTCCCCTCCGACACATCAGTTTAGAGGCACATCCGTGTCTTACCCATTGGATTCCTCTTCGTAAAACGTCCAACTCCTACTTCATTCGCACTGTGCCCTCACTTGGCACTTCCTCTGGATTCCATTCTCACTATATTCACTTCCTGTGTCAAGATTACCATCTCACGGATGGAACTTTATTTCAAAGATCGTTTAACTACTTCAAAACGGTGTCCCGTCAATGGTTTAGTTTTCGCCGCTTAATACAAACAAGCAGCTGACAGATTCACTCAGACTCAGTCAAATGGTGAGTTTGCTTCAGGATCGTCAGTATTGTATTCACGTTGTTTGCATTCTCTTACAGTTAAGTTGTTTTCTATCGTGATCCTGCACTAACGAGAACACAGCCTGTCCAAATTCAGGAATCGTTAACAGGCGGTTATAAAAATAGCAGATTTGCTTGACGTTTAACAGGGATCTAACATTTAGGTGGATTCCTCTGATGTATTTCCAGGTTCATTCTTGTTCGTTATCCCTACTCTACTGTGCCATTGACTTCATGGATTTTCTATCCGCTGAGTTTGCTGCCTGTCACTTCAGATCGTTTTTTTTTGTTGTGATTCGCTCTTTAAAGTAGGAACGTCAATCCCAGACAGAGAAGCAATTCATATCGAAGAACTGCTACTGGGAGGGAGGGGGCCACTTTCCTTGAAGGAAATATGGCTTCTAATGTCCATTTCCTCAGGTATGTTTTAGTATGTTTTAATAACTTTCGAAAAATTCTAATTTTAATTTTGCAACGTTGAAACATTGTCATTAATATTTACTTATTAAAAAGATCCGGGAGGCTTTTTGCAGAGTTGAGTCTCCAACAAATGGGCCGTGATCTTTCATCTATCAGAATTAATTATTGAGTACTGCCGCCCGCGATTCAAGCGCTTGCATTGTTAAGGTACCGTCTCTCTCGGGCCATGTACAATTTAGTGAGACGTATTTGCTCTTATCCATGAACGCTCCCGCAATAAAGACCAAAATACCTTTTGGCTCCCACTTGCTTGCTGACCCTGCATGTCAGTTTGTTGTGCTTTGCACAGAATGTCACCGGGCATGCATGACATGCACACATTTCAACCTCTGACCCTGAAACAAAATCCTGTTTCTAAACATCACCTCGCAATTTTCCCTATTAAATCCCATCCGCCGTCCCGTCGCTGATTCCCTTGGCTTGTTGATATCCCACTGAGGCCTCGGCGTATCCTCTTCACAACGCTCACTGACACCCAGCTTTGAGGTCTCAGCAAACGTGGATATATTGTCCGTGAAAGACAAACAAACTGCAGATACTGGAAATCTGATACAAGAACAGAAAATCCTCAAGCACTCATCAAGTCAGGCAGCAACTGTGAAAAGAGAATCGGAGCACAGATTTTAGAACCAAAGCCCTTCAACAAGCAACCTGAAGCGTTTACTCTGTTTCTGTCTCCATCGATGCTGCTCGACCTGCCGAGTGTTTCCAACATTTTCTGTTTTATATTGTCCGTGACTTCCTGATCCACACCATTGATGCAGATTGTGAAAAGCTGGGTCTCAGCACCGATCACTGGTCACCA
This sequence comes from Pristis pectinata, assembly GCF_009764475.1. Classification (NCBI taxonomy): domain Eukaryota; kingdom Metazoa; phylum Chordata; class Chondrichthyes; order Rhinopristiformes; family Pristidae; genus Pristis; species Pristis pectinata. The sequence continues at coordinate 22,732,356 of NC_067433.1, read as the reverse complement.
TCTACCACCCGAGAATGGCCAATTTATTCCGCTTCCTGCAGGGTGTCATCATGCAAACCGCAACGTTGGTGGTCCGAGCCCACACAGTAACGAAGGTCATCCGGCAGCTGTTGCGCAAGTCAATGTTCAACTGCCGAACACCGCGCTATCCGGAGACCGGACTGGCCGACAGTTTCGCTTAGATTTAAAAAATACTTCGTTCACTGCAATATTCTCAGGACATGCCCTTCTTTACGTACGTTTCGCCATTAAATCAGTACATTCATGGTGAGATTGAATGAAGAGATACTCTTATGAAGCACTAATGCCTTTAATGCCCTTTATTCAATTGACTCATGATGATATGTGCAGCTGTTACACTGGACTCAGCCCCTCAGTGCCGGTTGGCGGCAGGCCGCTGCCTCACTGAGCTCAGTGGGGGCTCTTCTTATTAATTCTCAATATCGGTATCCCGGATATTCCACTTCCCTTTCACTCAATGTGCACCTGAAATAAAGTGACGTCATTGGAAATAAGCCAAATCGGTTATTGGACTTCCGCTGCAATGTATTTTCGTTTGGTTTGGAATATTTCTGGACTCCGGTTAAGAGTGTAACGATATGATTAAACGTCACGCCAATGAAATATTTGCTCTCAATTTCTCACCACGGATGCGAATTTCCACCATCTTCCTGTTTCTATTTTTATTTGAGAATGCTGTGTCGTATTAATTTTCAAGAAATTTTCCCCTCATCCACCCCTGCCTCATTTTTTTCTACACACACACACACACACACACACGCACGCACACGCACACACGCACACACGCACACACGCACACGTTACGTGATTGAACGACGCGTAGCTTGTCTTATGCGTGGCATGAAATATATAGTTTAATGATGAGTGTGTGTCCTGGTATCGCGCCAGCCGTTCCTATCACTTGCGCAGACTCACCCCCCAAACAATGTGTCTTCTGAGAAATGGACAGGCAGACGTATAAACACACACGGCCTCAAAGGTATGGGGAGTGACCTGGAATAGGGGTCCGAACTTTGACGAGGGCTATGATATAATTAAATTGTAGACCTGGCTTCAATTTCCGAATGACCTGTTTCTGATCCGATTTCCTGTGTGTAAACGACTATGCCTTGTGCTCAGCGGCAGACACACACGAGAAAATTTATAAAATTCCTGCCATGTGTTGTGCATGTGGCACAATTGGGGAACACATGATTTGGATGCATGAGGTCCCTGGTTCAATCGCCGGTATCACGACGCTCATGAACATTTATGAATGTGATTAAATCTGTATGTTCAAGAATATAGTTTAAATACACAAGTGATAAAACTGTTCTAATGATCGCAGTTCTTACATCCCATCTATTGCAACTGGCAACGGCAAATTGAATACGCTTCGAGAAACCTTCACATATCTCGGCCAAGACCACAGTTTGAAGTTAAAACCTGCTGATTCAGACTAGAAATCAACACTTCTCAAGAGCAAGAAGATATCTTTCATATTCCCGCAGCTGTTATGAAGCCCTGGGGACGAAAACATCAGCCGTGCCTTCCACATTATCTTCCTTGGCTCTATTCAAAAGTCCAGTACAAATTGCTCTTCATCAATTGCAATATCTCCTATTTTTATAAACACGATCAGATAACATCCTTTTGCAGGACATGACGACAGCAACAAGCGTTAATCATATTGTTTAGTACAATCCTGATACAACAGCACGCCCAAGGTGTTTGAACAGACTCAACTGCTCTTCTCAAACGTTTTATGTGGACTTTGTAGAACATTTAATTCCACCATTCTCAATTGTATCCAAATGTCTTGCATTCTCCCACAACACACGGAGATCCCATTCTCAGCAGCTTGCTCGTCTTTGACAGAAATAGGGGGAGTGCTGAAGACTCATGTTCCGACTTGGGGCCTCAAATTAATGCTGGTTGTAGACAGTATCTACTGAGAATTGACTCTGCCGCAGACGTTCAATCCTCCTTGAAAATTCTCCGTTGCTACAAGTGATGAAAGAGTGGCAATGGAATAAGTTTGGAGAAAGTTCAATATAATTCTAGATTTTATTGAAGATCAGCAGAAAGCATGAACACCATCCACATCATCAAACAAACATTCAGGCGATTATACAGTGTTTGAGGACATCAAAGGAGTCAGCATAACCAAAGTTCAATGGGCGAACCTCAGCACATATAACTGACAGACAAATTTATCGAAACCCCTGATACTTCGCTACTGCTGACAAGTCCAGCACAAACATGTCGCGGTAACAAACTATTATATCACGGTGAACCTAAGATGCTGGAACTCTGACATAACAATAAAAAACTGCTGCGAAAACACGCACTCAAAATGACAACTTTCCGATGAGACGGGGATTTGTGTTTTGCAAAACTCGTTGTGTTTGTGTTTCCCTACTAAGTAGGCCTTTGGACACGGTGTGTTCATTCTATCGATCACTGTAATCACGATCTTTTCCTGTTCACATTCTCACTTCTGAGAATATTGATTCGTCAGCCACAGTGGACTTTCATCTCATGGGCTAATAGTCCTGCAGTGAAAATAATAATTAAATCGTCGTTAACGAATCTGCTGAATTCATTTCTCGTTTTAAACCTAAACACTATGAAGCCGGATTTGGAAACAGTAATCTCCTAAGCCACAAGTAAAACAGACCAAATAATTGTTCTGAAGAGCTGAAAAAGAGAGCTGATTTTCAATCACCCGCCTATAAAGATTTCGGGTATGTTTGCTAAACAAACTGGGAACGGTTTTTTTTTCAAATATTTATTTGAAAGCTCTATTTAGTTACAATGGAGTAGTAACATCTTTACAGAGCTGCCCATTTAATGTAAACAGATATTTCACTCCATTCTTCAGCTCCTCCCTAAATTTCCTCTGTGTCAGTCCATAGATACACGTGTTGGTGCAGGTACTGAGAAACTGCAACATTACCCAAACTGTTGTAGGATATATCTCGGCGTGTTGAGGTATCTGTCTGCGGAGTAATAGTTTCCCGCTTGCCAATTCATAGTGTACACAAAATAGGGCATCCAGAGGAAAACGAAATTAGCTGATAGAACGAACAACAAAGTCATTGATTTTCTACGGTTCTCCACCTCTGGATCCTTCTGATTTTCTCAGCTGTCCCAGAGTCCCAGGCGGACCCGATTTGTGTCTTACAGTTAAAGTATTAAGCAGCAGAATTAAGCAGACTGGTAACACCGGAGTTCCGATACCATGACATAACCTGTAGGCTCTCCACACGAGTGACGTTAAGTATTCAGCTTTTACAGCACAGCTCCGTGGATCCACCCCAAATTAAAATGGAATAGTCCGAACACAGCTCCCTGCACACACTGTTACTTTCACCACAGTAGCTGTTCTCTGGTGCAATATCATTTCCGCAGCTTCTGACAGCAGATGGCGACGTAGCTATCGAAAGTGAAAGCAACCGTGAACCAAACGGAATACTCCGAGATTGCAAGCCGAAGGACAAGTATCACAGTGCACACCGGAGTTCTCAACAAGAAATAAGCAAACAGATAGATAAAATTAATCTGCTCCAATATAACAGCAAGTACAACGCCCATCAGATCTTCTGCCGCCATGGCCACCAGGTAGCGGGCGATGCATTTGGAGAGACCACATTTTCCGCGGGACAGAACCACAATTGCCGTTATATTAACTGAAAGAAATGATAAAATATTCCGTTACCTCCCAACGGACCCACATTCGTCAATATGGATTGATTTATATATTAACATTGATATTCGATTCGGGCCACGCCTGGAGCCCCTGTCACGTGACCAGTCCGCCTGCGCTGACGAAATGCGATGCGGATGGCCGATCAGACTGACACTCCGCTTGCGACGTAATGCTGAGTTCTCGCTTGCTTCACGTTCTGAAGTCAACCGACAAGAAGGAAATCTGGAGGTCGAGCGAAGAAAAGAACGCCTTCTGGTGGTTCTGTCATGCAGTGAGCAGATGGCCGGATACAAGGGCGAGGGCATCCAGCATAGTCCTTATGGTTTTAATGGGGTTGGCGACTTCCGAGGAGTGGCACATGCAGTGGAATGATTTGTTTTAATTTCACATTGCTTGAAGCTGATTTACTACTGTAAATTAACTGACCTCAGTTAGGTCAGTTTTGAAATGAATATATTTAAGAATTACACCTGTAAAATTTTTTGAAACAATTACATCTGATTCGGACAGATATTTGGAGACGACGTGGAAAGCCTTATGACGTCACAATATGTTAAATGCCTCTCTGGCATATTCGAGGACAGAGAGTCATATCATCCCCGTTAAAGTGAGCCGTCACTCTGGCCGCACCGCCTGCAACGAAGATACCATCGAGGTGTCAAGGACGCAGGAAGCCGCAGGGCAGAAGAAATCAATGGGTTGCGCGGGCGTCGCACAGGGCGTGAAAATCAGAATTTTCCGGGACATGCGTGATGAGTGAAAGAATTGTGGGAATGAATACGTTCATGGAGCATCTGTTAGAAATAATAATCAATTTACAACCATAAATGTCGATATACTCAGTATCGTTTACTAGGTGGCTAATGTGGAGAACGAGAAACGAAGCACCAAATGAACGAGGTGATTAAAGTAATGGGACACAAATCCTACTCCCGTTCCCTTTGGGGGATGAAGTTGAGGGTCGGTCTGAAAAGGATAGAGTCAGTGGTGGGGAAACGGCTGCGGAAACTGTTCAGAGGACAATATTCCTTCTTTGGAAAATACGTAAATAATTAACAGACACTCGTCTTTAAAGAAAAATAAAACCACTTTTGATTTCCCAGTTGTGCTTGTCAACTATCAGCGAGGAACAAAAAACAGGTCATATTTGTTGATGGAACACCAAATGGCACTTGCCAAGTTAACACATGAGAAACATTCAGAACAGAGGTACTTCGCAATGACGACACTGGTAAGCAATTGAAAGCAATTCGAAAGGGTGATGGCATGACGGAACATTTGTTTTTATTCGGACGGACGAGCTGCTTTCTGTGTATTTTTCCAGACAACAGAGTTTGGGTCATTGCTTTTTGCCCTGACAGTTTGGCGACGCGGACTTGCGTGGGGACTATACAATTCTAGTTCCCTCAGTTGGGGATGACAGCAGAGGAAGAACTCAATTTTTAGTGAGACACAGGAAAAGTTGGCGACAGTTTACAGCTGAATTGAATGCTGCCAGGAATTGTTACCCTGCTTTCTCCTCGCTCCTTCAGTCAACCGTCACGATATTGTGAGGTCAATACTCAGGTTGATCATACATAAAGAAATGTAAATGTTTTGAAAGCTTCACAAATTGACGTGCAGAAATACAACATTAACGTAACATAAATTACATTTTGCAACAAAATGACAGCATCGTTTTCTTCTCAATTCCCACTTTCTGAAATAATACAGTAGACTGAGCACCTGGACAGCAAGATCTGCATAATCTACAACACCGCACGCATAATAACTTGGACGGCCCAACAAATAATAACCATTAAGTTCCAGTTCCTTACCAGGTAAACCGACCGATGCAAGTACAGGGTAGTAAATTCTGACGATGCGGAATATTGCTTGATATCCCATTTTCTACCTTTAACAAAGATCAGTTACACAAAAAGTTCGAAGTACACACACACTCTGTTTCAAAGAGCTCTTATACACCCGGCGGAACGTCCGTTAAGCTAATTGGTGTCTTCCTCTGTAATATTACCCACAAGCCACCGAACAAACACTTAACATGAACTATCTTTAGTCATGTGACGTTGAGTGATATTTTGAACCCTTCAAAGGATATTACAAACAACTTAATGTATGTTGTTTGGATATAATTTCAGTGGAGGCCGTTGCACGTTCTCTTCCGTGTCACGTATTTTGAACCGTTTGAACAAACCATTTTTGACCATTTGTTCGTTCTTTATTTATGAAGCAAACGCCATCTCCTTCAATTAGCGATCAATTATAACATTGGTTGTATCGCATGTACAAATAAGATGAATTGATTTTAATGTCGCATATGAAATGAGGAATAAGCCTTCGTTAGCCTTCATCTCTCCGGTGGGTTAGGTGCTGGAAGCGACAACCACAGGTGGTTGACATATAAAATAACAGAGGTTTACTGCATCCCCGTATGTCTCCTGACTTCAACAAATCCAAACAGATCCTAGAAACGATTATGCTGCTCCGTACAGACATCCAGGTGGCATGCTGCTGGCTGCAATGTGTACGCAGACTGAAAACAGTGCTTTGGAGTATATCATGAGTTAATTTGGCCAACTCACTTCGCATACATGAGCGTTCATATAGTCCTTCCATAAATAAAGAAAATTGATATACATCCGTTACTTTTATAACGATTTCATAGGTTCAGATTCCATCAATAATTCTGACACGTCATTTCCTGTCCTATTAAAACTTTCCATTCAAAACGACAATTTTCTCTCTTGTCCTCATGCCGATTACTTTCTACCCACAACAGAACTGGACCACGGAAGAACATTTTTTTTTCCTCTTTTGTTTGCTTGTTTAACATTTTACATGACTTTATGGTGTCAACGAGCAAAATATTAAAAAAATGTCAATCACAGGCATACTAAACGCAAGTATCAATTGAAAATTAATTTTGCCTGCACTGCACAGACACTCTGCACTCTCCGTGAAACTACATTGTTCATTCACCATGTGATTGTCCCTGAAGTACGACTTCTCTTCACCGATTCTATGATAAGTCACATCACGGAATTTATCCAAACATTTTCCTCTCATTTTACATTTCATTTCTGAAGCATTATGGATTATATTTGTATTTATGTCACATTAAATATGTTTTCCTGCTATTTTTATCGGCTTCCTTCTGTACTTCCGTGAGCTCGTCAAGCACCGTTTCCGCATCCAATGTTTACTCAGCACTGATCCGGATATCATCCCTGGAATACCAGAGATTTCATATTGTCATCACGCTTTCACCGGTGACCCCGTACAGCAGGATAAGTAATACTGGGGAATAATGACTTAGAGAAATTAGTGAAAATGCATTTTACCCCCTGGCCGTCGTGTCTCTGCAGTATTTCGGACGTTCTATGTATCTCTGTTTGAACGATGCCAATATTGTATATACTTTTTAGTAGAGAAAATGAACATGTTACTCGTTTAAATCGAAATACTTTGACCTTAAAAATTACTAACGTTCTTTTAAAACTATACCCAGGTATGGCGATCTCTGGATCGTCTGATCTATCGACGCAAATCCCGGACCCGCCAGGACAAGACGACTGAGGACTAGAACTGTCCGATACACATGGAAGCCTGAGCAGAATGAAGGCCTAATCCCACCCCTGGGCGCGGGGACCCAGCTCTTCCCCGGGACCCAGCCAGCTCCCTGCCCCGTATCCGGGGTGTCCCGTGCCACCCAAAATAGTGCGCGGCGACCCAGACCTTTCCCGGGACCCATCCCTCAGCCGCACGCCGTGTCACGGGACGTTCCCTGCCCCCATCCCTGCGCGCGGGGAACCAAGTCCTCCCCCGTAACCTCAGCCCTCTCCCCGCCCCGTGTCCAGGGGAACCATACCCCACCGCTGGGCGCGGGGACCCACTACAGTGTTGGGCTCGATGAGCCGCGGCTTCTTGTCTTTGCAGGAGGTGAGGTGGCGGCTCCCGTCCAGGTTACAGCCCGACTCCGACGGTTCCCATGACGCCTGAGTCCCGACTCGAGACCCCACAGGAGAACTCGACGCCGAGCCCCGATTTAGCTGGATACCCGACTCCCGGGAGAATTCAACGCCGTCCCGAAGCTTCCGTTCGAATGGAGCTCAGACGCACTGGAGCCCCAGCCGCAGAGTCTATGGCTCTGTCCCACTAGAGGTCCTCATTTACCGTATGGCACTGTAGGCTTCACACCAGGCCTTGTTATACCAACCAGAAGCACCAACGTACCTCATAAACGCAGTGGGAGGGTGGGGGTGTAATGTGATATTGAAACAGCTCTGTTTCAACACCTCCTCCCCAGCATTTAAGCCAAATTCCATGGCTTCAAAATAAAGTAGATGAACTTAAACTAACTTATCAAATGGAACCGTGAAACTGTTGCGTTCTCGGTCTCATCAAAGCATGGCTCACACCGGCTTTACTTGACTGTGCGATAGAAGCGGAGGGCTTCTCAATTTCGCACAATGGACCATACGGTGTCCTCTAGAAAAGAAAACGGTCTGATTACTAAAAGACTTCTCATGGTGATCGGACGTGACGTTACTGGCGAGTTCCTCCTCAGCCAAACTTGGTATATCTAACCGTGAACTGCCGCCCATATTATCTGTCATGGGAATTCACTTCAGCTACCCTGACGGCAGTCTACATCCCACCCCAAGCAGACGTGAAGCCCGCACTCAATGAACTACACCTCCGATCAACGGGCTTGGACCAGGTGAACACTTTGGCCAAGTTCATCACAGCCGGTGACTTCGACCATGCAAACTTCATGAGTCTACTCTCAACACAACACCATCACGTCTCTTATCCCAAGGAAACCCCAAACACACTTGACTATTGCTGTACAAACATCAAAAACGCCCACCGATCAATCCATCGCCCACAATTTGGTATATCAGACTGTGCTCCTTCTCCATGCATATAAACAAAAACTGAAGAGCAGGCTTCCAGTACAGAAAGTTTTACACTGTTGGTCAGAAGAAATAGATGTGCCTCCTCATGCGAGCATGTGTGTGGAAGACTTTGTCACAAAGAGGTCAATCCGTAAGTTTCATAACCGGAACCATGAATGAACTGGGAGTTCCACTCCCTATTAAAGTCTAGGTCTGCGGCGTTCAAATCGGCCGACCCTGACCAGTAAAAGAAATGTATCACGAACACCAAGAGAAAATACTAGTACAAAATCGTCCAAAACCAGCCGTCAATTGTGGCAGAGGTTATATGGTTTAACGGGCTACAAAACGAAGTCCGAAAGCATTGCCCACAACAGCGCATCCACTCCTGATGAGCTTAACAGCATTCTATGCACTGTTTTGAACAGAAGAGCAATGGAATGTCACCACACGCCCCGACCACCTCCAGAGCCCCTGAACCCACAGTCAGCGTTGCAGACGTCAGAACAGTCTTCTGGGGAATGAACCCGTGGAAAGCATCTGGCCCGGATTCAATCCCCTCCGTGTCCTTAGATCCTGCGCAGAATTGCTGGCGGGGGCATTTGCACACAATTTTACTACTCCCTATTTAAAATCTGAGTTTCTCACCACGATTATCCCAGTGCCAAATAAAATGAGGCAACATGCCTTCATGACGATCGCCCAGTGGCTCTGACATCCACCAGCATAAAGTGCTTCGAGGGGCTGCTCTTTGCACACATCGGCTCAAGCCTCCCAGGCAACCTCGACCCAGTGCAATTCGTCTACCGCTGAAACAGGACCACGGCGTACGCCATCTTCCTGGCCCGATACTCATCTCTGGAGCATTTGGAATGCAGAGACAATCTGCGTCAGACTTCTATTCATTGACAACAGCTCGGCTTTGCATAACAGAATTCAAAGCAAACTCATCTTTTCACCTTCCGGACCTCGGCCTCAACATCTCCTTTTGTAACTAAATCATTGACTTCCTGAGCAACAAACCGCAGTCAAGATAGACAGCAATACCACCTGCCACGATTATCCTCAACACTAGGACCACAAAATGGCTGTGTACTCAACCTTCTACGTTATTCCCAATACACTGATGACTGCGTGGCCAGATTCTACTTTAACCCCACTCTACAAGTTTGCAATATGACACCACTGTTGTGGGCCAAATGTCAAATAACGAAGAGTAGGAGTACTGGAGTATGACATGGTGTCAAGACAACAACATTTCTGTCAATGTCAACAAAACAAAAGAGCTGGTCCTTGACACAAGGAAGCGGGCAGTTTCACACATTTCCTATTAGGATCAAAATTGTTGAGTTTGAGATGGTTCATAACTTCAATTCCGAGGAATGAACATCACCAAAAGCCTGTCCTAATTCAATCACGTCAACGCCATGGGAAGAAACGCACCAGCGCCCCGACTTCCACAGGAGTCTAACTAAATTTAGCATGACCCTGTTAACGTATAGCTATTTCTTACAGATGCACTCTAGAAAACATCCTATCGGGATGCATAACGGCTTGGTATGGCAACTGTTGTGCCCGTGAACCCAAATGCAGACAGTTGTGGACACAGCTCAGCACATCAAGAAACCAGCCTCCCCTCCATAGACTCTGTCGACACTTCTCGCTCTCTCGGTAAAGCAGCAAACATAATCAAATACCCCACCCACCGCAGACATTCTCTTTTCTCCCCACTTCCATCGGGTAGAAGATCCAAACGACTCAAAGCATCTCCCACCAGTATCAATGACAGCCACTATTCTGTTGTTGTCAGATTATTGAACGGTTCACTTGCACCTAAAATGGAACCTTTACCTCACAATCTGCGTCGTCAAGGCCTTGAACCTTCATGTCTGCCTGTACTGCACTTTCTCTGTCACTGTTATACTTACTTCTGCATTCTTTTATTGCTTTCCCCTTGTACTACATCAATGTCCACATGTGTTGAAATGATCTGCATGGATTGCTTGAAAAACAAAGTTCTTATTGTACCTCTGTACCCGTGAAAACAGGAAACCAATTTACCTCATTGACCAATAATGCTGAAGGGAGAAACACAACCACGTGTTTGTGTTGCGTCAATGTGTAATTTTCCCAATGCACTATTCTCGCTAACATTTCATGACTTCTCAACAGATTAAAGGAATAGTTCAGAGACAGGGATTAAAAAAATAGAATCATTCAGTCAGACTATGAAGTATTAAAATATGTCAGTTGAATTATATCGCGAGAGGTGAGCTTCGATTGTCGAAAAACAAACCTGCAAAAAGTGTGGATACGTTTGGTGAACCGGAGTAGAGTTTGAATGGGAACCTCTCTTTTGCAAAAGGCATCACTGAGGTTCAGTCTATGTCAGAGTAGGTCCTGGAGTTAAACATTTCTCGTTAGAAATCATTTAGGTGTCATTCAATTGCCAAGAACGAGAGAGGACAGTGTGTTCATCAAACAGGGAAAGAAACCACTGTTGGAAGTAGGAATGGCGGAGGGTAAATCCACACAAAACTTTAGGAATAAACAGTAGCTGTTCATTAACTGTGGTTAAAGTACATGTAAGCGAAGAGATCGTTCAAACATTGATACAGAGAAGGTCCGAAACACTGTACAGACACTATCTCAAGAGAGTTCAATGCATTTTGTCCAGTATCTCCATTTCATTATTCTTTCGTATGACTAATCCTCCGGTAATCTGAAAGCGGTGACTGATGAGAGCGTGATATCAATGCTGAAATCGCCGGTATGTCCAGGATTGGTTACAGGATCAGTGCTGATTAACTGATGGATGCGGAAACTGTGTCTGACAAGCTCACGGAAATGCAAAAGGAATGGAAAAACAGGGATGAAATACATTTTGATATGCACGTTGGTTCAGCAGAGAATTGAGAAATGAGAGGGAAATGTTAGGGAAAATGTGCCGAAATGTAGCACGTAAGAAACATCGTGATGAGCGGTCGAGTATGAGAAACAACGATGGAAAGAATGAATCAATTAGATTCAAGGTGACTGTGACGGATGTGTGCAGTGGGAGCAGAATACATCATCAATTGATTTTTGTCCTTTATCTGTCGGTGATTGACAATATTTTAAATAATTCGCTCGGTGACAAGAAAAGGTCTTGAAAATGATCAAGAAGAAAAAGGAGTCCCTCGTTGGTCGATGGTCGGATGTGGCGAGAAGCTCATCGGTATGAGGGTAGGAGTGAAGTTTATCTTTTTCACCGAATAATTTGCTCAGACAGGAAATGATGTGGCAGAATTAACGGCTGAATCCGGAAGTAGGAAATATGCATAAAAGTTAAACAGTGGGACAAAATATATTTTGAAATGTGAGGGCTGTGTCACCGCTCATGGAATTCAAGTGAGTTGGCCAAATAGACTATAGGGGAAAGTAGTATTCCCAGTCTCTGTACACATTGCAGCAGCTTCCTGACATCGGGATGTCTGTGCAGAGCATGACCGCCGGTTCTCAGATCGGTTTGAACTAGAGACATACAGGGATGTAACAAAGCAGTTATTTTAAATCTTAGCCACCCGTTTATGTCGCTTCCAGTGCGAAACCCAGCTGAAAGACAAGACAGAACTACCATTACCTGGGCGACCTATCCCTCATTTCACCAGCGACACTAAACTTCCTTCATCCTGCAAGTATATGTGATACGACCAATGTTATAATGGATCGGTAACTGAAGAAGGCAGCGTTAGTTATAAAAGGCCTAATGGAAACAAAGGTTAGTGCGAACGGTTCAAACTGCGCGTCGCAGCATAGAGGTTGCAACTTTCTCCCGTGAATATCTCACTAAAATATTAATTAAATTGCTTGTAATACCCATCGAAGAGTTTAATATATTACGAAATGACATAACAAATAAAAATGGATCATTATTAGTGTCTGTTCAGTGGCTTATGGCTAATGTGACCAAGAGGGCACTGATTGACTTATTGTCCATTCCGCGTGGTGCAGAAGAGCTCATTGAACCAGTGGATGCGGGCAGTTGAAACGTTTCGTACTGATCGCTGCATTAGGTAGAAGATGGTAGAAGACAACATCCTCAGAATTTACTATCCTGTATTTGCAGCAGTCGGTATTCCTGGTAAGGTACTGGAACTGACTGTTATTTGTATGTCCCCGTCTTTATTTTACACTTACGGCATTTGTAGATTAGCCGTGTGTTGCTGTCCATGAGCACTTCCATTGCATAATTTCAGTCAGCGGACATTACAAAGAAAAAATATTCGGTTATTTTGTGTTAAAATGTTACCTAATTTACTTTGATATTTAATTCTCCGTGGGAATTTGAACTAGGTTTTCAATATAATTGTAAAAAACAATATATTATCAATCTCGTGATAAAACTGATTTTTGTTTTTTTCACGCCGATGTGTACCAGAAATATGTAACCATTCTTACAAAATTCACAGTCAGTAGGATTCCACACCAACATAATCTACTGTCAAAGGTTGTCGGCACCCAGCGGAGCTGAGGCTTGTGGTTTTCCAGATGAGCCTTGGTAGTGTTGAGCCCGCTCACAGCCATGATACCCATCTCTGGCCTCGGGCAGTCCCAGCAAATATGTGGCCATAATGTCGTGATGGTTGACTGAAGGAACGGTAAGAGACGATTCTCTGAAGAACACGATCAGACCCCCAAATTATCGGCGGCATTTCCTGTCTATCCGTGTAAATGGATTCTTCTTCTGCTGTTTTCCCAATCTCAGTGAACTAGAATTGTACCGACTCTACGCAAATCTGTGTCATTCCAGAGTGAGGAGTGATTGTTTTGACGCCAATTCTTTTGTATATCGGCACACATTAACCGCACCTTGTCCGTAAGAGAAAGAAAAGATGATAGCCTCATTTCACAAGCTCATCGAAAGACCGATGGCTCGGTTCAAAATGGATGATGTGACTCCCTCTCCACGGAGAGTCCTTGGAGCCGTTTGACTTCTCGTCGTTACCTTCAACATATTTTTACAGATGAAATTGTAAAATAAATTAATTTCAAATAGCACCAAACTGAAGTAAATGAATTTAAAGCAGGTTAATTACAACAATTGGACACAACAATTGCCATACCAAGCTGAGATGCGTCTGGATAGAATGTTTCCATGGTGCATCTGCAGAAATTGGTGAGTGTCACTGGGGACGTGCTGAATTTGCTTCGCCTTCTGAGAGGCGCCAGTGCCCTTTCATGGCCATAGCGTCTGCATGGCTGGACACGGACATAATGTTGCTGATATTTACACCTAGGAACTTGAAGGTCTCAAATCTTGAACTCATAACCATTGAAATGGACAGCGCGGTGTACACCTCTCCTCTTGTTGGATTCATTAACCAGATCTTTTTTTTCTCTCATGCAGGGAAAAGTTGTTGCCTTTCCACCTTGGCACAGGGATCTCTTTCTCCTTCGTGTACTCCGACTCGTCATTTGAGAGCCAGGCCACTACGTTGTCATCAACTGCAAACTTGTAGGTGGAGTTAGAGCACGGAAATCTGGAATTAAAATGAGAAAACTGGGCGTAAAAGAGCGTGTCTGTAAATCAAGAGAAGCCCTTTGGAGGTTCGTGAAAAATCCATAGGGTAACGGGGATCATAAAAGGGGCAACTAAAAGGGGCATTAAACACCACTGATTCCCCGAGTGTGGAGGCGGTACAAGTATTCCCTCCGTTCTTCTCCAACGGGTATGGAGAATTAGTCCGAAGGTACAGGGTTAGGAATAATAACAGCTATTGCGAAAGATTCAGCGTTCGGAAGCATCCATTCAGGTAACGTTTAAGGACATGAGAAACTTCTCATGAAATCAGGCCGATCGGGTAATGTTCAGTGGACTGAAGAGAATGCAATATGTTTGGATTTCTTTTCCCTATTTTAAACTGAGAGCCCAGTGTTTACAGCCCATCCTCAGTTGTTCTCAGTCGGTGGGTAATGTATTGTTGTGGATGTCAACTGCGGAGATTCTTGTGTCCAGGACCTTCAACGGACATGGCCGCCCCGAAGGTTCCGAATACATGCTCCTATATTTAAGTTCCGGTCCTAACACGTGTATATCACGAGCTCCCCGGTCTAAATTCACGGAACATCTGTAAACCATGCTGAAACATCCGTGGTCTATTTTTCGAATGTCAGGTTAAGAAATACAAACATCGAACTGATCTGCCATGTGCTAACCTGAGTCCATTTATGGACCGTGTTGCACTTTAGAACCGCTTCAACTGGTTGAAAGCTGTGGAATGCAGTAATATAAGAAAAAAAATCCAACTTCTTTTATCTTCAGTGCACTTCGCTCTTCCCAGTCCCGCCAATCCTAACTCAACTCTCCCTCTCCTCCCCTCCCACCTTTCTATTCTATCGTCCCGAGTTGGCAAATGCTGTATAGCTGATTCGGTCCCTCCGGAGTCAATAAGCTAACTAATCTCCCCGTCGGAGCGTTCCGCCAGTGGCAACTGGACCTTAGGCAGCGCAGACGGAGAAAACGCTCACGGACAGTCCCGGACGCCTTCTGAGAATTTGGAAGCAGTGGACAGGATCGCGTAATTCCACAGCAGCGGGACCATTCTGGAGGCAGAATCTACACTGAGTTTATGTAACGGTCAATCCTGCGCCTCTCCTTGCCTTCTACCAAGGGACCCGAATTTATTTTCGTTTTTCTTCAGACACTTCTGCAGCTCTCGTTGAACGCTTTTACATAGCTTTCCTCCACTATCACTCCCGACAGCGAATTCCCGTCCACGAACAACTCACTGTGTAAAAAGGGATTTTTTTTCCTCAGTTTGCTTTTTCGAAACACCTTGATTCTATTCCTTCAGTTCTGACCTGTCTGTCAATGAGAACAGTTTCTCGCTATTGCATTGACTCTACCCTCCAATTATTTAAATACCCCTGGCAGACGCCTTCGCAATGTTATATCTTCCAAGTAGAATAATCCTGAACTCTCCAATGTTTCAATATAGTTGAAAGACAACACACCTGACATTCATTTTGGAAATCTCTCTGTTAATTGGTAAGAAAATAAGATATAACAATACAGCAAAGAAATGAGATTAACTCCACTCAAAGCAAAATTAAGTGGCGTACTTTAATTTTACTAAAGATAACGCCAAAATCGAACGCCAGTCAACTTCAATTATCAATGAGAATCGACTGAACCCATTAGGAGTGGTTGCGGTGATGCCTGTGCCTTCGGTCAATGAGATCATGGGCGACTAACAACTTTTCTCTAGACGCATTGGTTTATTTCCCTTAAATATGGAAATCCTCAGCAATCCTAGCCATAACTGTCGTGAGACAGACAGAAGATCACCTGCACCAACCTCCTTCTGAGGATTACATGCGGCAGAGTGTAAATATCTGGCGATCCAAGTTGATCGAGCTATTAACGAAATACAATGGCAATGATTTGATGTCATTCAATTCGCATTCTTTGGCGTGGGGAAAGTGGTAACAACCCAACGACACAGCTGGAAACTTAGATTCAATTAAACACATAGATCGAGAGTAATTCCCACTCCACCTGGGTGTCTGTAAAGGCAGTTACAAAGCCACAAGGTGGTTGTCCATTCTATTTGGTTCACCCGGGGTAGGGGAGATCCTAAATCTACCGTCTAGCCTGATGTGAGAACAACCACAACGTGGTGACTTTTCACTGCCTTCTGAAACGTGTGCGCAATTTATTCAGTGTCTTGGCAGTTAGGATGTGTGATCATTTTCGACCGAGTGGGCGGTCCCACACCTCGTGATGGAGGAAATTGAGTAAAATGGTGAACAATGGCAACGAAGAACAGGGATCCGGAAATGTATTTCCAGCAGGGAGAACATCTCTGGAATGTCTGGAGTTAACTTGTTTATTCCGTCCTCATCGCCAGTTCTGAGGTCAGATCCTCAAGGGTAATAATAATTCTCATACCTACTCTCGTTTTGTTGAACTTCTGTGAGTTTTAATGATTAAAACAGTCTAAAGGAATGGATCCTTTTTTTATCGTCATCACACTGACTCTCCCTGATTCAAAGCACTCTCCCTGTGGAGAAACCAGTGAAGGGGTTCAGCATTTCCACTGACAGCTCCTTTGTTGGTGTTGTTCAATTTTAAATGGACTTCCTTCCCAAAGTGGCAATTAGGCTTCATTGGACCATGAAGGAGAGTTAAAATAGACTGGGAAGTTTGCTCCTTTTGACAGGCTGATGGTGGATTTAGAACTGTCAAAGGCGCAGCGGGTTCAGCATCTTCCAGTTGCGATAACATTTCAAAACATGTCTGCGGCAACGGTATGAAAAGTGAGACATGACTTTATCTGTCAGAGTCTTGGATTTCACACATCAGGAACCGAATAGGCAAAGAGT
The DNA here is from genome assembly GCF_009764475.1 of Pristis pectinata. NCBI lineage: Eukaryota > Metazoa > Chordata > Chondrichthyes > Rhinopristiformes > Pristidae > Pristis > Pristis pectinata. The sequence continues at coordinate 22,715,379 of NC_067433.1, read as the reverse complement.
GATCCGTGAAGTTGGGTTTGGGTTTACCGCATGTCAAGGTATAAATATTTTAATAGAGAAGGCTAAACTGAAAGTAAACCATATCTATCTGTTCTGCTATATTTTTTTGGAAAACCGTCAAGCGAAACAAAATGGCATTCAGGTAATCAAAAAAACAAAATATTAACACCTTAATGTTTTAACGTTGAAAGAGCGGTTCTGTACTGCCAGAGATCCGAAAAGAGACGAAGCGGTAATTTCACAAGATCGGAAGATCACAAGACAAGGGAGCAGAAGTAGGCCATTCGGCCCATCCAGTCTGCTCCAAGGAAAAGGGAAAAAGAAAAACAAATGAGAAATTGGGGGAGGGAAATAACTATTTTAATCCCAATTTCCGTCCTTATTCCCCATATCCCTTGATACCCCGAATATTTAGATATCTATCTATCCCTTCCTTAAACGCCTCCAATGATCTGGCCTCCACTGCTGTACGTGGCAAGGAATTCCGCCAATTCACCACCCTCTGGCCAAACAAATATCTCCTCATATCTGTTTTATACTGTACCCTCTAATTCTAAGAATGTGCCCATTGGTCCTGGACTCACCCACCAAGGAAAACAGCCTAGCCACATCTACTCTGTCCAGCCCTTCCAACATTTTAGAAGTCTCTATGAGGTCCCTTCTCATTCTTCTGTTCTACAGTGAGTACAGTCCATGAGCCGACAAACTCTCATCATACGTAAGCCCTTTCATTCCGGTATTCATCCTCGTAAATCTCCTCTGAACCCTCTCCAACATAAGAACATCCTTCCTAAGATATGGGGCACAAAACTGTGCACAGTATTCCAAATGAGGCCTCACTAGTGTCCCGTTGAGCCTCATAAACACTTTCTTACTTCTATACACTATATCACTCGAAATGAATACTAACATAACATTCGCTTTCTTTACCACCGATCCGACCTGGTGGTTAACCTTTAAGGTATCCTGCACGGGTACCCCCAAGTCCCTTTGTACTTCTGTACTTTGAATTTTCTCTTCTAGATAATAGTATGCCCGTTTATTTCTGTTTCCAAAGTGTAAAACTACACTTTTCTCAACATTGAATCTCATCTGCCATTTCCTTGCCCATTCTCCTAAACTATCTAGATCTCTCTGCAACCTTCCTGTCTCCTCAGTACTCCCTACCCCTCCACTTATCTTGGTCCATCCGCAAACTTAGCCACAAAACCATTTACTCCATCATCCAAATCGTTAATGTAGAGGGTAAAAAGAAACGGCCCCAACACCGACCCCTGCGGAACACCACTATCAACCGGTATCCAACCAGAACAAGATCCTTTTATGCCTACCCTTTGCTTCCTGCCAACCAGCCAATGCTCCACCTATTCTATTATCCTACCTGTAATTCCATGACCTCTCATCTTGTTAATCAGTCTCTTAGGCGGCACCTTGTCGAAGGCCTTTTGAAAGTCTAAATACACAACATCTACCGCCTCTCCCATATCCACCCTACCTGTGATTTCTTCAAAAAACTCCAATAGTTTGGTCAGGCAGGATCTTCCCTTCACAAAACCATGTTGGCTCAGACCTATCTTGCCTTGCACTGTTAGGCGTTCAATAACCCCATCCTTGAGGATAGATTCCAATAACTTTCCCACCACTGACATCAGATTAATAGGTTTGTTATTTCCTTTATGCTTCCTCCCGCCTTTCGTATACAGCGGAACTACATTTGCGACCCTCCAGTCCTCAGGAACCATGCCGCAGTCTATCGATTCCTGGAGAAATATCGCCAATGCCTCCGCTATCTCCAAAGCCACCTCCTTCAGAACTCGGGGATGCACATCAGCCGGTCCGGGAGACTTATCAGTCATTAGCCCATTTGGTTTTCCTAGCAACTTGTCTCTAGTAATCTTAACTGAACTCAGTTCCATTCTGTGAGACCACTGACTAACCGGTATGTTGCTGATGTCGTCCACAGTGAACCGATGCAAAATATTCATTTGGTTCTTCTGCCATCTCTTTATCATCCATTATATTCTCTCCCGCACCGTTATCAATTGGTCCTATATCAGCCCGTGTCTGTCTTTTGCTCCTTATATATTTAAGAAAAACTCTTAGTATCCTTTCGAATGTTAGCCGCCAACTTCCTTTCATAATTCGTCTTTTCTTTCCTAGCGACCTTCTCAGTTACTTTCTATTGGTTTTTCAATGTCTTCCAGTCTTCTGTTTCCCCACTAATTTTTGCCTCCTTTTATTTCCTCCCTTTGCTTTTCTTTTAGCTTCACCTCTCTCGTTATTCACATTTGTGCCTTTTTTCCATTCAAAACCTTCTTTTTTCTTGGAATATATCTATCCTGCGTTTTCTTTATTTTTTGTAGAAATTCCTTCCATTTCCCCTCCTCCGTCCCTCCAGCTAGCTTACTATTCCAATCAGTTTGGAACAACTCCTCTCTCATACCATTGTAATTTCCTTTGTTCCACTGAAATATCGATACACCAGTTATCAGCTTCTCCTTCTCAAATTTGAAACTGAACTCAATCTTATTGTGGACACTAGTTCCCAATGGTTGCTTTAACTTGAGTTCTTTAATCACCTCCGGTTCATTACACAGCACCCAATCCAAAACAGCCGTTCCCCTGGTGGACTCACCAACAATTTGCTCCAAAAAACCGTCCTGTAGACATTCCACAAACTCACTCCCCTAAGTTTTACTGCCTTGCTGTATTTCCGGTTCCACCTTCATGTTTAGGCGGGACTCGGTCACAAAGGATACTTGCTCCACTGACTGGGACGTTTTTATCAAAAAGTGTTTTTGACCCGTATTAACTGACTCGATTAACTGGGCATAGTTCAGCAACAAAACGTTAATTTAGTTTTGAAGTAAGTCTGGATAGGCACAATTAAGAATAGTTAATTAATCACGCTTTCTTCGAGTACGTCACACCGTACATGCTAACTTGAAGACAGCCGCGGTCAATATCGTGACTGACAATGGGCAGATGTCTGGATCTCCAGACGTTTTATACATTTTAGACGATCCCCTAAAAGCCATAGAGATATATGGAGCATGACACAGGGTAACCAGATTGAATGTGATTGGTTTGGTGGGATGTGACACGCTGTATGAAATGCATGGTGCATTTCGTGTGTCACACTGGCACAGTTACTTGACAAATGCATATCGATGATGTTGCTAACGAGCGAAGTCCCTGTAAAGAAGTGAGGCACGAACAGGAAAAAAAAGAGAAAGCTGTCAAACTACTCAGCACGGATCCTTTGTTCCTACTATTGTCAATGAGTATTGTGGTTCACTCTTTATGAATATCATTTCCTACATTTCAATGCGAAACTCACAGATTGAACAGATAAAAGGGTTAAGCTTCTTTATATCAATTATATTTAATTATCGCTGTTCTATCGAAAACCAGAGAATTATTGAAACTTTTCACCTGCTCGGTACACATTGTTCAAACATGTTCACAATCAAATTAACGGGTGAGAGCACTACAATCTTCAACTGCTCTCTGAACTTGGTCTGGGTCACTCCGTAAATAAAGGTGTTTGTGCAGCAGCTGAAGAGCTGAATCACTCTCCCGGCTTCATTTGCAAAATAAAGGCGGATGGACGTTTCCAGGTCTGTGTAGAGACATCGCATGAGAATGAAAACCAGAGTGGTTGTCGCCCAGCAGAGAAAGAAACTCGCTGACAGACAGAAAAGCAGAATGATGGATTGTCTTCGGCTCTCCATCTCCGGATCGCGCTGTTTCCCGCAATTTCTCTGAACTCTGAGCCTCCTGCGGACTCTGCTTGCCGCCAGGATCTGTCTCACGGTCAGGGTATTGAGGGTCAAGATGAGGAAGAAAGGAAGCAGCGGATTCAAAAGACGGTCCACCCAGTAAAATCCCTCAAACGTGGCCTTGAAAGGAAGAACGAGTCTTACGTTACACAGCCACTGGCCGCGCCACAAAAAGGTTCCACTTTCCAAATACAGAAAATAGAAAGGAATGTTCTTTAAAGAGAACCCGATACATATTGTACCAATAACTAAACCCGCAATTTTTGGAGTGCAGTATTTTGTCTTAAAATTCGCACAACAAATGGCCACAAAACGATCGAAAGTGAAAACGACCGTAAGCCACAGAGAACAATCTAAAGTTGCGTGACACAAGACATAGTGTACAAGGCAGAACGGTGCTTTGCGCAGGAATCCGTGCAGTGCGAATGCTTCATCCATCCGGTAGAACAGTACTTCGACAATCACCACCATTAGATCCGACACAGCCATCGCCACCAGATAGCGAGTGAGACATTTGGAGAGACCGCAGTTTCCTCGGCACAGAATGATGATTGCTACCAGGTTAACTTTGGAAAAAAAACGAAGATTAAAATTATGACAAATTATAAAATGCAATCGAAATACATTTGTAAAAAAAGTTCCAACATTACGTCTTCTGTTCAGCTTCAGCCTCTGACTCACTACACGACTGGAATATCAGTAAATATATTCATTTACACAGCTCATTTGAAGCTCTTTACACTGGCATTTTACACGTGTTCCAGCACAAGGATTACAGCATCCGTGGGTGTTTAACAGCAACGTGGTGATAAAAAAAAATTCATTATGCTGCTTGAGAGTTACGTCGTGGAATAACAACGAGAATCGCCACAGAAGTCTCCGAGAGATCACCATGACAACTGTGTCGTCAAAATGGGACACGTTTAGCGTCTCAGCCCAATAAGGGAACCGTACCGTCCAAACTTTTACTGCAGATCCGGTCTTCACTCAAAACTTCGACTCAGTATCAATGGGGTTGAATATCTGTGAAATATTGAAAACTATGTGTAATCGAAAGTGCTGCTGGTATTTTCAGATAATTGGAAGTGTTTTAAAGAACGGAAGTGTAACAGTAGTCAGCTGGATGGAAGAAAGGACGAATTAGTTAAACCTCAACAAGGAGAAAACACGAAGACTAGGGGAAGGAAGATTAATAATGACTCAATCCATTCGACTACAACAGACATTTTTACACCCGAACATTTGTCGGTGGATGTAATAGTGGAAACAGAATACGGACGCGTTACTGAGGTTCCCTCAGTTACTGAACCCTGATCCAGGGAGCTGAGCTAGAATCCGACGGTGAAAACGGGGGAATGCAAATTCAATTAATTACACATATTTGGTCCCCGTATCTGTTACCAGGAAACCACCAGACTGTGGTAAAAACACTTATGTTTCTCGCATTTTCTTTAGCGAACGAAATCTGCCCGCTATACCATTCTGGTTTATCGATGACTCCACCGGAACCAACAGGTTTCACCTTTACTGTGGAGCGGGACACGGTGGGATTGAGAGTAAACATCAGCATTGTCAGCGACATCCACCTCTCGGGAATGAATGAAGAGAGTCGGGGAAAGGGAAGGTGATTTCAAACCTTGCAGCCGGTGCCGATTGTGATGTGCCGAGTTAATTCCGTTTCATATCGAAACCTGACAATTTCCAACCACGTAAGACATTGTGAACGAAGCCTTTCCCGTAAGGCTTGACTTGATGATTATTAAAAACTCACAACAGACGTGAGAAAGGCTCATATAATTAGGATGAGATGTCACCATTTGAGCCACCTAGAATAATGGGAAATAGTCCGAATTTCAATGGAAATCCATCAACACGTACTGACAATCTTAGCTTGAAACTACATGAGGATAAATCAGGTTCACTGTGAAATGCCTCTTCCTCCGTTTGTCGTTTATCAGCCACCCAAATTAATCGGTTATTTTTGAAACAATTTCTTTGAAACCATTGTTTTAAATAATGCCATGTCAAATCTAAAATACACCAGGATTCCACCAGGGAATGGTACGGCGAAAATTATTATATCGCCAGTAAGGGGTGATCAGTATGAGAAAAAATCCATTGGCAGGCTGGCTTCGCCACTCTGGACAATGAACCAATTCCAAGATAAAGCTTACCTGGCACACCGATGGCTATAATAAATAGGTAACATACTGTTTGATAGTCTATCATTATATTCCTGTGTTGAAGAGTTGTTTGCTGTCCAAGACTTGCAGGGGTTACCGGGTTTCGAACTCTGCGAATTATTCAAAATATATCGCATTGATTAAAATGACTCATTTCAGAAATTAAATGCAAAAAAAACCCACAAGAATGGCGCTTGATGAATTCCACCCTGCCCAATAGTTTCAAAGAAAGTCGCTCCCTTGATTATATCGCCGTTCCGAGTTCTGTAGGTCTCGAATGTTCAGTCCGAAGTGTAGTGGAGATACTGAGATGTGTCTTTTATTTTTGAACAACCTTGAAGCCAATGATGCAAACAAGTTGCACAATTACTGGTGTTAATTATCGTTACTTCAAAACTTATTCAGCATTTTCTGCCTCAGTGCACATGGATGCCCAATGAGAAACACTGCTCCTTCGTCCAGCGCCCCAGCATAAACACGAATCCTAGTGTTGTCTCTCTGCTCTTTGTGCTTTAGTGGCGGTGACGACACTATAATCCTGTTCATGAACCGCCCGAGAAGTGCTGATTTAGTTCTAACATTGCCAGCGGAGTTCCCACGCCAGTATAGCCGCCAGTGATCTCAGTCTCACTACCAAGGTGGTGGAATTGTATTGATATTCATTGCATTGTCACCTCATTTCGAGTTCAGTCCTGGGGGCAGTAAAAATCAGACACATCACGTCATTTTGCAATGCAGTTTATTCCTGGCATCCATGGTATCAAATGTTTTAGAGGCACGGTTCCGTGTCAGAAACTGATTCATAAAGTTGATACAGGGAATGAGTTAATCTGCTTTTCTCACAAATGAGGGAAGGATGTGGCCTCTTTCTGCAGAAAATACAGAGGTATTTTGGATTGAACGGCTAAAATGAAAAGTGCCGATTGGTGCACAGGAAAGAGGAACCTGGGTTTTATTACATCATAGTCTCATGAAGCAGTGTGACAATCGTTTGGAAAACATACGGGATCGCACTGTGTTCAGCATCCGTGCACAGAAAGAGAAGGACCTGGTGTATATGTGTATTACAGTGTCCGGTCAAACTGGGACAGCATGAGTAAAACATACAGTATCTCGGTGTTCATTAACCGTGCACAGGATGAGAAGGAACAGGTGTATTTATACATTGCATTGCGGTGTCCGGTCACACTGGGACAGTGTTAGTAAACCATACAGGATCACGGTGTTCATTAAAAAGACGCACAATGTGTTGAAGCAGAGAATTATGCTTAAAACCTTTTACAAAACTGGGGCAACAGGGCTATTGCACCCAATTCGATAACAAACACATTTGGAAGCGTCTGACGGTCCGGGTGAGAGTGCTGTGGGGATTTGCTGGAATGTTTCCAGAGACGGGGGATTTCACACACAGGACAGAGCGGAGAAGGAGGTTTTCTTGTCCTTTCAGTAAAGGTATCTGAGAGCGTGGACAAGCCACGACGGATTTTATTGGGATCAACGGGGGGATGTTCTGACGAGGAGGGGGCCAGGAGTAACGCGGTGGTTATTTTAACAGTAGCAGCACAGGGATACGGATTAACAATCCAGAGATTTGAAGTGTGAAATATAATTTCAATCAATAATGTGGAATTTTGGGGAAAAAGACAACCACACAAAAATTACTAGGTTGTATAAATCAATATTGTTCACCACTAAACAATCAGGTGAGGAAACCTAACACCCAGATGCGGTGCAGACTATGCGTGATATCATTCCGACATCCATCCCATCTGATTATGCACTGAAGTAGCCTTTCGATCCTCGGTTGTATCATCACGGCCACGAAAAAAGTAAGACAGAACATCACTGTATATTCACCGGACATCGATCGATTGCGGAAAGGGCGATGTCGCATTCAGCTCAAGGCACTTTTCGTACATACACGTGACTTACACATGATATGTAAGAAGAAGACACCGATAGCCTGACGCACGCCGCTTACTTTTTCGTGGCCAGAGCCTCAATATTTCTTGTCGTCCAGGGTTCCATACTCCCAATGCGTCAGGGATTCTCAGAATTTTATATCAAGGAACCTTTCTGGGAACAGGCTTTTTGATACTAATTCATGAGGAATGCGGAAGGATTCATAACAGACTCTGTGGCTAAATATCCCTGGGATGCAATGGCCACAATATATTAGATTTCCATGTGGATTTGAGGATGAAAACCATAGGATCAAAACCAACGTCTACAACTTTAGTCCGGAAAGTAACAATATTATGAAGCTGAAAGTATCGGAAGTCGACTGGAAAATAAATCTCGGAGATATGTTAGTGGATAAACATTGGCAGAAATTCAATTCTCTGGTTCATAGCACTCAACAGGAATTTCCCCCAAAGTAAAAAACGGGATTCCATGATAAAAAAGCACAATCTATGGTTAAATAATGAGATCATGGATATTGCGAGATGGAAAGGATGCACATGTAGTAGTGACAAAGCCTGCGTTTGGTCCAAATGACTGGGAACCTCTTTTTTATTCGGAATCAGCAATGAAATACTAAACGTAAGGTCAGGAGATGGGAGAAAATTGAGTTTGAAAGGAAAACGTACATGTATTATCAATATATAATGAGTAACAGTGTATATAAACAGGAACACTCATCGAAAGTAGATGTGAAACATCTGGAGACTGATAAATTAACAACAGGAAACAAAGAATTGGTAGATACCTTATAACATTTTTTGCATCAGTCTTCACCGTGGATTACACCGAAAATCTCCTTAAGATGCACATGGTCTAATTTAAAATAGCAGGGAGGAACTTTTAAAAATACCAATCAAAGGAGATAACAGTATTCCAGGAGCTGATGAAGCTGCGGGTGAACAGATGTTTAGGACCCGATTGCCTCAAACAAAACCGTATAGGGAGTGGATGCAGATAGTGGACCCATTCGTTGATTTTTTTCCCCAAAAAATCTCAAGGTTATGGGAGAGTAACAGAAAAGTGGAAGATTTGCTCATGTGGCACCCATGCTTTAAATAGGGGGAAGTCAGAAGACGGGGATCTCCAGGCCAGTATGCTCAAAATGTATTGTTGGCAAAATGATGCAACGAAAATCTTTTAAAATCCGTTCCTTGTTCTTTTCTGATTCAGCAGCAAGAGGTGTTTGCAAATAAAGGAGGCACTGTACACATGTTCAAGGTTGGAGACATTACGTTAATAGAGTTATATGAAGAATTAAATACAGAATGGAAGAAGAATACTTAACTACAGAAGGAAGAAAAAATAATACTTAGGCAATCAATGAACGGATCTATATAATGCTGGAGGGAAACTCAAGTGTCCGAAAGCCTTTCACGTAGCCTTCTGTATGCATCTTAAGCACGGGTCACGACCTAGTCTGAAGGATGATCCCGATTTGCACAAAGAAGGTGCCCCTTTTTTAAACATTCCAAAATCTTAACATATCTTATACCCCAGTACTTATCCATTCCTTGGTGGCACCAGCCTGTACCTGCTTCTCGCTCGTGACCTTCGGCCGAGATACCTAACGTTAGAATCAGAGGCAACCGGTCTGTGAAGAAGAAAACAGTCTTCACCGATATCTAATCTGGTGCGCATCTCTACTCCCGTAAGTTCTCAAAACAGTCCCACAGTCAGAGCTGAAGTCATTTTGTGTTACACATTACTGCAGATACTACGGAGGAATCAGAAATGACTGTTGTCTGATTTAACTCTGTCCTTACACACCGATCTTTGATTATTTATTGGTATGTTACAACAGAAAGGAAAAGCAAAACACTACATGAAATACAAATCCGTTATGATATAAATGTTAAACGGTGGTGTTATTATATTGTGGATTCTATATGGCTAAGAAATCATGTGATATAGAGGACGCCTTGTGCTGTAGTCACCTCACCTCTCGCTTAAGCTAAAATAAACTGCACTACAAGTATCATTAGTATTACAATTACGGTAAGATGCATTCTGGAGGGTTGTCACATTGGATAATGTTTCCTCGCTCGTGTTGGGGCGAGATCCCTCTGTGTGCCCATCCCGCATATCCAGATGGTGTTCTCTACCCGGTGGGGTGACCATGTTATTGAAAGGACTACAGCCAGCAGCTTCATTTTACCTAAAAAAAAGAACAAAACATCTGTTATTATCAGTTTTGCAGAGATTTTGAGATTACTCTCGTTTTGTCAGCTTTCCCTGTTAAAACACAACAGATGGTCTTGCCTTTGTATTGACCACCAGTAAGTGTTACCGTCTCCGTCTGCTACAATCTCCCCCTTTCAAACCGGAAAAATTAGGTTCTGCACCTTTACGTTTGCACTCACTGTGGGAGCCCTTTCTTTAGTACTTCCTCCTCAAGTTCTAGGGCACACTTGATCATTCTGGTCATGGGTGGTCCTTCGGGTAAGTGCCCGCTATTCAGGTTGTTCAAGGCTTGATTCAGCACAGCCATCCACCCCTGCAGGGTGTGAGTTGACGTTAACAGACGGATTTGTGGCTTCGAAAGTCAGTCATCCTTTCAATCAACCCTGATGCTTGGGCCTAATAGGGTAAGTGTTACACCCAATAAATGCCTTTGCTCGCCGCCCAGTCTTTTACAGATCGCCCTGAAAAATCAGACCCATGATCCGATAGTAGATCTTTATGGTGTCCGGAAAAACTGATTAACTTCTGCAATCCCTTCAGAGTATGGTCCTGATCAGTTCTTGAACAAAGAATTGCCATCAGAAGACCCGAACAGGTGTCAACCATAGTGAGCAAGTAATTAAATCATTGCTGCTGTGGCAAGGGTCTAACGTAATCGGTTCGCCATATCTGGGATGGGCCATTTTCCCTTTTAATATAGGCAGCCGGTCTTTCAGAAAGACCTCTCCTTTCAACCTGCTGACAAACATCGCATGCAGCGACAACTTCCTTATTCATGTCCATTAGTAACCGCAGACCTCGTTGCTTAGCCCATTGAATGGTACCACGCTCGCCCAGATGGCCAGCCATGTTATGTGACTATTGTCCCATCACACGGATTCGGGAGTGTTGATCTGGTATACTCGGACCACTTGGTCCTCTCTATTATTTGAGGTCGTGGACAGAGAGAAGTCTTTCTGGTGGGTGTCTACGTGGGAGATAGTGATCTTTATTCCTTGGATGCCTCTCAGATATGTTCCAAGAGTGCCTGATCTCACAGGGGTTTATCGTGTATCTGTCAGTTCCGATTCCACCATCCTGTCGTCCATCCCACCATCCCATTCACCACTGCCTAGGACCTTGTGTATATGTGCAGCTGATCTGTTTCGGGCAGAAGAGACAAGGTGACTGCCACAAGCCAAGCTGGCTAGTTGGAACCGCCCTCTCCCTGCTTCTGCAGAACTCCTCCTCTGTCTGGGTTCAGCACATCTGCTCTTGTTGTATGAGAGCACATGGTTGTCACGTGACCGTAACAACACTGACCACGCTGGTCGGAGGACAGCATTGCTCCTTGGATCGGAAGTGACACCACTGTTAGTCAAGCTGTGGCTACACCCCACCTATCAGGTGTGGGCATAGGGATTGGCTTTGGAGAGGCACCTTTGTGCCTGAACCTGCCTGACCTTTGGCCTTGGCAGGTATCTTTGTCCTTGACCTCCAAATCATTGGCCTGTCCAAGTCACCTGTTCAGGCTCTACCCAACCTCCCTGCACTACAAAGAATGTTGCAATCCCCTGGTCGCTCTTTTTCGAATGCCCCAGGAACAGTGCGACAACGTCATAGAGACTCTGGCAATATTATACATCACCACGTAGTTTGGGAGCGTTCAGTAAGGATCCAGGGAGCTTTAGGGCCAATGCTTCTTTGGTAATGTATTCAGGCACTGAAGTGTTTATCCCTTAATAATCTGTACCTTGTTTATTGTGTGTGTGTTTGTGTGTGTGTGTGTGTGTGTGTGTGTGTGTGTGTGTGTGTGTGTGTGTGTGTGTGCAAACTCGTTGAGATCCCCCTCACGATCGCGGTTTCTTGTGTGTGTGTGAATGTGCATCTGTTCCCATTAATTCTGTTCCCGCGTTTGCCTCTGTGATTAAACTGCTTTTAGAATCCAAAGCCTGTGCCCAGAGTTCTTCATCTTTAAGATTCGAAAAAAAACCTTTTCACACAACATTTGGAGCTGCTAGCGGGGTTTAGAAGATTTTGGCTGGACACAGAGGCGGGGTGAATGCTTTGGAACTGGGGGTACAAGGCTAACGCAGATACAGAGGAGAGAATACCTGGGTGGACAGATGATAGTGAGGGATTCGGGAGCTTGGCTAGTATGCTGGCAACTTCCGTAAGCCAGTGGACTGGGCTGAGCACTTAGATCCACGTGGTGAGAAACTGGGATACCACGTGGTGGCCCTTCTCCAGCACTCAAGATTTCCCAGTGGCAAATGGATTCCGAAGAGTGCTCTCTGGCTCCTTGCGTCCCTCCTGAGGCGCCAGGTCGAGACTACCGGCCAGTGGCAGGATACCTGCCGACAGAGGGAAGGAGAAATTGAGACCCTCCGGCAACGATGATGCACACTGCAGGAGGAAGATCAGACTGCCCAGACCCGGTACAATGACCTCAAGGTCCGGGGTACCGAGATCGCCTGCCGGCTGATCCAGGCACAGCAAACACAAGCCGCCCGCAGATCTGGCTCGCAGCCAGACTCTCTTAAAATTCGAGCCCTGGTCCGGTGTGGCGACCAGCTAGACGCATGGATGGGGGTGGGGATATATGGATGGATACGGACGTGGAGCAGGGGCCCCTTCACGCCCGCCCTGCACCCTGTGTACCAGAGCCCTCGCAGGCTCGACCCTTCCGAACACGGTCCCAGGTCCGCCCCACAAGGGAGGGGAACGGGGATAAGGTCGCCCCAGGGGAGAATACACAGGGATCCTCCGAGATCACGGAGACCCGAGATTTCTGTATCAAGGAGCTAACCCAGCTGGTGGATCGGTACCGACAGCGGGCGGGCGAAAACCTGGCCGCGTGGCTGCTAAGACTGTGGGATGTGGGGCCTCCAACGTGAGCCTCTCCCACCAGGAGGCGTGCACCCTGGGGAGCCTGTCCGACCAACCAAGCATTAACAATGCCATGCGGGCGCCACCGGGGAGGACTGGGAATGATGTCACACTGTGCAACAGGGTAGTGACCGTGGGTAAGGACCCGGTTCCCTACCCTCCTTGAATAGGATTTATACGGGCGACCCCAGTGGAGTACGGTCAGTGAGAGCACCAGGTTCATCATGGAATGGGTGCTAGTGACTGGTATTTATGAGAGGCCCGGTGACCTGGAGCTTTTAGAAAACACCACGGCGACCAGTTCACTAGCAGGTTATCTGGTCGCCACCGCGTGCCCCGAGTTGAGACCAGAGGTACGGCCCCTCACTGGACCGATTAGTGGGAATACCGTACGGGACACCATCACCCTCCTGAAAGGGTTAGAGTATATGAAGCGAGGGGCGCCCGCCCAGGTCCGCAGACGCAAACACACACTGATCCTTGCATTTAAACAAAATGGATCGCTTGGCTATTCATGTTATAAAGGCAATCATGCGACAATCAGCAGCAGATAAGTGGCCAGATTCCTTCATTGGTAGCCCAAAAAATGCAGTGATACGGTGAGGTTGTAAATCAGTATTCAATACAGTTGAAATAATGTTAAACATGTCTTTCCAATAATTTTCCAAAAGAGGGCAGGACCAAAACATATGTGTCAGGAAGCCACTTTCGACTTACATCTGTCACATATAGGATTTATATGGTGATAAAAACTGGCCAGCTTATCCTTAGACAAATGGGTCCTGAAAACCGCCTCAAATCGCATCGAAGTGTCATGCACACAAAGAAGATGTATTAACGAATTGAAGAATTTTCTTCCATGTCTCTGTGAGGAAAAGTATCTGTAGTTCTCTTTCCCATTCATTCTTAACTTTATCAAGTGTCTCTGGATATATTTTCATAATTAGATCATCAATTATTGCTATCAAGCCCTTCTGATAGGGATTAAAACCTAATTTTGTCCCGTAATTTCAATTTAATATGGAGTCGGAAAGGAAGCTATAGTAACTTCAAAAAAATTCTTATCTGTAAGTATCGAAAAAAGTGTGATCTTGGCAAATTGTATTTATTATACAACTTTTCAAAAGATAAAAGAAACAGTTATCAATGAATAAATCGCGGAAGTATGTTATTCCCTTCATTTTCCATAAAGAAAAAACTAAGTCGATTCTGGATGGTTGAAAGAAAAAAATAGATGGAATGGGACTTGATGAGGGAAATTTATTCAATCCAAAGAATTTCCGGAATTGAAACCATATTTTTTAATAATTCTGCCTGGCTGTTTTTAAATCCGGAAGACAGGGGATACTTGTTTTTCTCTCATGGCCATCATACATATTCAAGGATTGACGATTTTATTTTGTTGATAATCATTTGATTCAATTATTTCGATCTTGTGACTATAAAGAGATTGTTCTTTCAGATCATGATCCTTTACTTTTATCTCTGAATATTCCTGGATTCCCTCAGGTAAACAGATTTTGGCGTTTTAATATAACTTTGTTATCTGATAAAGACGTTTTAAAATTCTTGAAGAAACGTATTATTCTCTTTATTAAAAAGAATACTTCGGAAGAGACTTCAGAAGGGACGCTTTTACGTCCTTTATTGGAGGACAAATTATTTCTTATACAGCGTTCGGAAAAAGAAGCTAACAAAGAGAGAGTTGACTTAGCTGATCAGTTGAAACTATTAGACCAAAAATATGGTCTGGATCCAGATCCTGCTCCATATAAAAGATGAATTGGAATTAAAACGAAATATGACTTTCTTTTAACATATCCAATTGAAAATCAACTTTTAAAAGATAAAATTCAATTTTATATTCATGGAGATAAAACAGGTAAATTACTGGCAAACCAATTAAAAACCTCTATTTTTAGACAGCAAGTTAAATAAATTTACAAAACTAATGGTGAGAGGACAACGGATCATTTCGAAATAAATGATAGTTTTGTAGAATTCTAGTCGCAACTTCATAGTTCTGATTTTCCTGAAGATGATACTGTATTGAATATTTTTGTGACCAATTAAACGTTCCAATACTCTCTTCGGATAACCGAAACAGCTGGATGAAACTATTACTCATGAGGAAATCGCTGAGGCTGTCCGGTCTTTGCACTCTGGAATGACTCCGGGCCCCGAGGGATTTCCTGGAGAATTTCATAAGGCCTTTTTCCTCCTTGCTTATACCACATTTATATTCTATTTTATTTTCAGTTTCTTTCAAATTGGGTAGGTTACCGCAATATTTTTTCGAAGCATCTATTTCACCAATTATTAAGAAAGAAAAACGGACGCACCGGAATGTGCTTCATACAGACCAATTTTGTTACCTACGTGAATGGTAAAATTTTATTTTAAGTTCTGGCTTTCATATTGGAAAGCATTTTACCCTCAATTATATCCGATGATGAGACTGGTTTTACTAAAAATCGATATTCTCATATTAATATTCGTAGTTCAGTGAATATTATCTACTCGCCCTCTAAGGAAATATCGGAATGTGTGATATTTCTGGATGCTGAAAGGCCTTTGATCGGGTTGAATGGAATTACTTATTAAAAACTTCAGAGAAATTTAACTCTGTATTTTATTTGGGGAATTATTTTTTTTAAAAATTGAAAATAGGAAAGCAACAAACTTGTTTAATTAGTCCGGCACAACATCGTGGTCTGGATGGCCTGTTCCTGCGGTGTAGCTCGTTTTGAAACACAGGTCTATGGATCCATGACGCACAACCTCAACCAGCGCGCATTAATTCTGGCGAGAAGGACCGACTTCAGGCAATTCAAAGTCTATGTCAAGTTTATTGTCAGATGCACAAGTACACGTAGGCACAGGTGCAATGAAAAACGTACTTACAGCGGTATCACAGGCACATCGCCTTACCTGAGAAGCATTGTCAAGTTAAATAAGTAAAACATAAATTATACACAATTCCTGCAAGAAAAATAAAGCACATTCAGAACAAAACAAAGTCACAGAGGTGAGATGCTATTCCTTCCGGTTCACAATTCCAGTCCCGATTCTGCCAGTTTCCCCCCTGTGCTTTGGGAGTGGTAGATATCGAGTTAGTTCAGGCGTGGGGAGAGGTGCGGATTTCTCAGCTCCTCTCCGCGCTGATCACATCTTACAATGAGAGTGAGGGGAGATTTAGCCACCTCCTTCAGCTGCTCCCTGAACTTAGTCTGTGTCACCGCGAACAGAATCGTGTGTTTGTGCAGCAGCTCAGAAGCTGCAGCATGAAGCTCAGTTCCCGTATGGTCAAAGGAGGAACCACAGCCACTGCAATGTAATACAATCGGAGCCACACAGAGTTCATCTTCAACATCGTCCAGAACAGGATGCAATTCCCCGACATAACCAGCAGTAAAATGAAGGATTTCCTACGGCTTTCCATCTCCAGGGCTCTGGAACTCTCCCCACTGCTGTCACCCAGGAGTCTCCTGCGGGCTCTGCTCGCCACTGAAACGTGTCTAATGGTCAAAACACTGAGCAAGAGAATGGGGGCAAATGGACTGATAGGCCTGAGGAGGTAATGGAGGAAGTCCACTGCTCTCCAAACCACTGAGAACAGTATACTGTCTCTTTCCCAGCGAATCCAAGGCAAATTAAGAAACTGGTAGTCACTTAAGTGCATGAAATACCAGAAAATGTTCTTGAAGCAGCTAAGCCCTGTTGCCGTCCCCAGAACCACAACCGCCGCTCTCTCTGTTCAATATCTCGCTTTCAGCTTCAGAGAGCGGATGGCCACAAACCGATCAAATGTGAAAGCGACGGTGAACCAGACAGACCAGTCGGTTGCTTGTAAAGCAGGACGACGTGGATATTACACACGGGGATGGACCTCAGGAAACCCAACGCGTCCCAATAAACAATCGGAATCTGCCTAAATATCAGGTCGAGGACAACGACCAGTAGATCCGCCATTGTCACAGCCATCAGATATAGAGTGACGCCTTTGGAGAGACCGCACTTTCCCCGCGACTGGACCACAATCGTCAGCACGTTCACTGTGAGGAGGGAAATAAACACAAACATGTCAGCGGGCTTGGAGCAACTTTAGCAGATTTACAGAGAGGGGAATCGAATGTAGAAATCTGTTCTTGGATTCAGAGTTGGAGGCGGTTGTACCCGACAGCGGGGTTGTCTGTTGGAGACGTGGATTACAGATCAGTGAAATCAACCAGTAACTGGAAAATAACGGCATCTCCTCGACCGACAGATGAGAACCAGTGGTTCTGTGGTCCAGTAAATATGGCTGACGAGTGTACATTTCATTACGTGTTCCAATTAATAAAGATCAAAATCATCACTATCTGAGCTTTGCTTGAGGTAGAGATAATACTTTGACCTGGTCACGATACGGAATCAGCCGAGGATCCTGATCTAATCTTTGCTCAGGACTCTGTGAGAGCGTCGCTTATCATTTTGTCGTGACCCCCGCGCACGACAGTCAATGTATGACATCTCCCTCAACGCTGTGAGTGAGGACGTTCCGCTTTATTAACAAAAACACGTAAGGAACAGTACACTCACCAGACCTCTTTAGCGGCCCCCATGACCACAGCTTCTCACCTGTTTGTAAGTCGAGTAGTCAGACAGGCTTTTACCTGGAACAGCAACAAGAGCGAGGATGGGATAATATACGGGCTGAAGTGTCCAGAGTAAATAAGTGATACGGATATCTGATGTTATCCAAGTGGAATACGAAAAAATATTGCCAGCATTTCGGAAGACACCCTTCCCATCGCTATAACATCCCACTCCCCTGTTTCCTGATTCCGACCTATTCCAATAACACCTCACTCCACTGTCCAGAGATTCCAACCGGACACTGTGAGACTTGATTGAAAGCAACAGTTTTTAGAAGCAGTCGTTACACAATCGAGGTCCGTGCAGACTGACGTTAATTACACTCATTGAACAAACATCTCTGGTTAACCACTTTGTATCCGGATGGCTGTAGAAACACGTAGAATGACCTAGACAATGGGGTGATGATGTCCAGGATTTATACTCACCCACCCCGGACTTTCTCTTTTCTCCACCCTCCCATCGGGCAGTAGGTACAAAATCCTGAAGGCTCGTACCTCCAAGCTTAAGGACAGCTTCTATAACGCTGTCATAAGGCTATTCAACGGTCCCGCAGTACGATAATATGGACTATCCACACCATAGTCTACCTCGCTGTGACCCTGCGCCTTATTCTCCACCTGCACTTCACTTACACTGGAACTATAAGACTTTAGTCTGCACTCTGTTATTGATTTAACTTTGCGACCAGAATGTATGATTGTAATGAATTGATCTGCAGCAACGTTATTCAGTTTTGCAATGTACCTCTGTACATGTGACAATAATAACCAATTTTCCAATTCAGCAGCATCATGTCAGATGCACCTATAGGGTCAGGGATCTGTGTCTAGGGCTGATGGAGTCCTGACGTGTGACTGGAATTATATGTAGTTTGAACAGTTCACCGCCATGTTTTGTATCAACCGCAAACCTACAGATCTTTGTTGGCTGGGTGCTAAACAGTGTCAGTGTGACATGGTGCGAAATGCAATGTGAATAACCGTATTCTTGCATCCAGGCGGATGTACACCTAACCCCAGATCAGAAAACTGTCATTTTAATAAACAGAAATGATTATCGAGAAGAATTGGACTGTCTCCGAGGGGTGAGGTGAACACAAATCATAGGTCACCACAGATTTATTCAATATCTATTGTGCACAAATCAAACAACACAATCTGTACTGTCTCTTAAAGTAAAATCAAGGTCGAGGTATTGCAAGGTCGTCTTGTGCAAGGTCACGTACACAAGTTCATGGTTGCACAGGTACAATGGTGAACGTACTTGCAGCAACATCACAGGCACACAACATGAGATAAGCAGCATTCACAAGAAAACCGTACATTATAAAGTGTACACATTGTTTACAGGAAAGGAAGTATTTTGAACAAAGAAAAAGTAAATTCGCTTTTGTGTTGCAACGCTGCAGTAATTAGGGTTCCTCTCAGGAGTGAGGTGAACAGGAATAATTGAGGGATTTCAATGCCCGATTTATTCGCACCGCAGTTTTATTAAATATATGTTGTGTATAAATAAGACAATAGAATCTGTGCATGATGCGCGTTCTTTAAACAGTATATACTTCTGTATGTATTGAATAATTGCATTGTAATGTCTAAATCTGCCTGCTTTATTTAATGCTTTCCTTTTTTGTCTGTCGTTTATTGTCCCCGTATCGTTTTGATTCACTAAGGACAAATTTTAATACTCACTAATTTAATGGTTAATTCTCCTTCCGGAATACATTTCTGATTTATATGATCCTTTTAAAGGCGGGGCGACACCCGATCTCCACTCGATAAATGAGGCTGGGCAAATGGATCTCATGTCCGTGGGGGATCACTTTGGGCCCAGAGGTTAAAGCCCCAAATTGGAGCAAGACTAACTTTGATGACATTTCGTAGCAGGATGTACAGTTGAAATTAGCAACAATGTCGGTACAGACTTCGTGCGACGTCGGACGTGTTCCTATGCTGCACTGATCTGTGATCTATGAGCTGTGAACTATAACTCTGACGTCGCCACAAAATACAATCGTGGCTCAGACCCATTGATCTCCCAAAACAAACATTGCGCCGTAGAACGGTGAAACATCCCAAACTGATTCAGTAACTCTGCCTCAAAATCCCACAAAGAGAAATCTCAGACGGGCATGAAGCCTGCACTCAATGAGTTATACTCCGTGGTCAACAACCTTGAGACAGGACACCCTGAGGCCCTCTTCATCATCACAGGGGACTTCAGTCAGACCAACCTCAAGAGTGTGTTACCAAAATAGTATCATCACATCTCCTGCTCCACCAGTGGCGCCAACACCCTTGCCCACTGCTATACGACCATCAAAGAAGCCTTCCAAGCCACCCCTCGTCCTCACTTTGGAAACTCAGACCACCAGCCTGTGCTCCTTCTCCTTGCATAAAACAGAAACTGAAACGGGAGGATCCGGTACAGAGAGTCGTGCACTGAGGGTCTGAGGTACCAGATGAGCTCCTCCGTGACTGCTTTGAGACAGTGAACTGGTCCTTGTTGAAAGACTCAGTTGCCAGCCTTGATGAGTATGTCACCACCATCACGGACTTTATCAGCAAGTGCGTGGAGGACTGTGTACCAAAGAGGACAATACGGGTGTTCCCAAACAGGAAACCATGCATGAACCGGAGGATCCACTCCCTACTGAAGGAAAGGACTGCTGCACACAAATTTGGTGATCCGGATCTGTAAATAAATAGAGGTAAGACCTTCGGAAAGCTATCATGGATGCTAAAAGGGAATATCAACTCAAACTAGAGTCTCTGACCAGCCGTCAGTTATGGCAGGGCATACAAGCCATAACAAGCTACAGGCCGAAATCGGGCTGCAGAGCAAACAACAGCGCATCCCTTCCTGAAGAAACTAACGCATTCTATGCGCGTTTTTCACAAAAGGGAAGTCGACTGTCACCACCCACTGTGACAGCCGCCAGTACAGCTGAACCTGTGATCACAGTGGACGACGAAAGATCAGTCTTCCGGAGAGTGAACACGAGGAAGGCACCTGGCCCAGATGGCGTCCCGGCCCGCGTGCTCAGATCTTGTGCCGATCAGCTGGCGGAAGTATCTGCAGACATATTTAACCTCTCCCTTCTTCAATCTCAGGTTTCCTCCTGTTTTGAGAAGACTACTATCATGCCGGCACCAAAGAAAAGCAAGCTAACATGTCCCAATGACTACCGAAGAGTGGCTCCGACATCCACCATCATGAAGTGCTTTGAGAGGTTGGTAATGACACACATCAACTCCAGACGACCAGACAATCTGGACCCATTGCAATTCGCCTATCGGCGAAACACGTCTACAGCGGATGCCATTTCCCTGGCCCTACACTTAGCTCTGGAAAATCTGGAGAGTAAAGGCACATACGTTAGACTATTGTTTATTGACTACAGCCCTGCCTTCAATACAACAATTCCAAGCAATCTTTTCACCAAACACCCGAGACCTAGGACTCAACACCTCCCTCTGTAACTGGATCCTTGACTTTTCTGACAAACAGACCGCAATCAGTGAAGATAGGCAGCAATACCTCCGGCACGATTATTCTCAACACTGGTGCCCTACAAGGCTGCGTCCTCAGCACTCTACTCTACTCCCTATACACTCACGACTGTGTGGCCAGATTCTGCTCTAACCGCATCTACAAGTTTGCGGACGATATCACCGTTGTAGTCTGTATCTCAAACAGCGATGAGTCGGAGTACAGGAAGGAGATAGAGAGATCAATGGAATGGTATCATGACAACAAACTTTCTCTCAATGTCAATAACACAAAAGACCTGGTCATGATTTCTGGAAAGCAGGCGGTGTACATGCACCTGACTCCATTAATGGTGCTGAGCTCGAGAGGGTTGAGAGCTTCAAGTTCCTGGGTGTGAAGATCACCAACTGCCTGTCCTGGTCAATCACGTAGATGCCACAGTCAAGAAAGCTCACCAGCGCCTCTACTACCTCAGGAGGCTAAGGAAATTTGGATTGTCCCCTTTGACTCTCACCAAAGTTTACCGATGCACCACAGAAAGCGTTCTATCTGGATGTATCACGGCTTGGTACGGCAACTGCTCTGCCCAGGACCGCAGGAAGCTGCAGAGAGTTGTGGACATAGTCCATAGCACCACTGACACCATCCTACCCTCCTTGGACTCTGTCTTTACCCCCTCGACGTCTTGGTGTAGCATCCAGCACCATCAAAGACCCCACCCAACCCGGAACATTCTCTCTTCTCTCCTCTAACATCGGGTAGAAGATACAGGTGCCTGAGGGCACGTACCACCAGACATAAGGACAACTTCTCCCCCACTGTGATAAGACTTTTGAACGGTTACCTTATACAATGAGATCGACTATTACCTTACGATTTACCTTGTTGTGACCTCGCACTTTATTGCACTGCATCTTCTCTGTAGCTGAGACACCTTACTCTGTACTGTTCCTGTTTTAACCTGTATTACATCAATGCACTTTGTACTTACTCAATGTAACTGCACTGTGTAATGAATTTACCTGTACAATCTGTTTGTGAGACAAGCTTTTCACTGTACCTCGGTACAAGTGACAATAATAAACCAATACCCACACCAACACCAATACGAATCTGGCAGGTCAGAAGCATTAAAAACCCACAGACAGACCGATTTAAAAAGAACATAAATTAATTCTGCTGTGCTGATCCAGTAAAAACAGAACAAACATTTCATCGGCGCAGAAAGAAAACAGGACGATTCAGCACTCCAAAGTAACTGAAGACCCAGCCTCTGACATCTCATTAAATAAATAAACCTTCAAGGAATAAAAGTCCTAACTTGTCCAACTCTAACAATCCCTGACAACATCCTTGTAAATTTTGTCTGCATTCTTTCCAGTTTATTAAAATGTTTCCAACTGAAGGGTGACCAAAACGGAGCAGAATATTTCAAGTGCGGCCTTACCACGGTCCTGTGCAACCGCGCCATGACCACCCAACTTCGTTACTCAATCCCCTGACTTATGAAGCTCAGAATGCAAAAAGACCTCTTCATCACCCTGCCTTCCTGTGACTCCACATTCTACGAAACATATACTTGCACTCCAAGGTCCCACTGTAATTCCATACACTCCAGGGTTCTGCCGTCCATTGTGAATACCTTACTTGATCTTACTTTCCAAATGCAACGTTTTACACTTATCGGAATTAAGCTCCATTTGCCATTTTCCTTTGCACTTACTCAGCTGATCAAGGTCCTCCTTTAATTCCTTCATTGTCCACTATTCCTTCTAATTTCGTGTCTTATTCAGACTTGTTACCATGTCTTGCACATTTTTATCCAAATCGTTGCAATAAATTCTACACAGCAATGGGCTGAGCACCGACCGCTGTGACACACCATTGGTCACGAGTCCGAGAAACGACCTTCCCCCATCACCCGCTTCTTCACATCATAAAGCAAATTGTGCATCGAATTTTTAGCCAGTTCTCTCTGCATTCCATGCGATCCCACCTTCCACAGCAGCCTGCCATGTGGAACCTCATTCAAGGCCTTACTGAGGTCCATATAAACCACGTCTACCTCCCTGCTGTCATAAATGTTCTTGGTCACATTGTCAGTAACACAATCAAGTTCTTAAGACATGATCTCTCCCGCAGAGAGCCGTGCTACATGCCCCAATCTCTCTCTTTCCACATGTATGAATATCTCATCACGCAGAATCCTCTCCAGTAACGTACCTAGCACATATGTTAAACTTACTGATCTATAGGTCGCCGAATTTTCTTTGCTGCCCTTCTTAAATAAAGGCACAACATTCGCTATCCGCTGTTCCACCGGCACCGCACACGTGGCTTACGATGATGCAAACATCTCAGCCTGCGCTCCCGCAATTTCTTCTCTTCCCTCCCAGTGTTCTTCGATATATCCAGTGAGGCCTCGGCGGTTTTCTACCTTCATACCTTTTAATACAATTCAGCACATCCTCTACTGTAAGGTAGACTCTCCCAAGGGCTCCTTATTTACTTCTCTTCGATCCGAAGTCTTCATGTCTTCTTCTTTGTTAAAAAAAGACGATAATTACTCACTAAGGACCACACCCATCTCGTGGTGTATCCACACAAAGATGTCTACTTTGTTCTTTGTGGTGTCCTATTCTTTCACTGGTTACTCGTTTTTCCTTGACATACCAATACAATTTCCTTGGATCTTTCCAAATATTCTCTACCAAAGCTATCTCAGACCACATTTTACTCTCCTGATTTCGTTGTTGAGTACCCTCTTGCATTCACGTTACTCCTCCTGAGAGATTCACTTGATCCCAGATGCCTGCACTTGACCCATGCCTCCTTCTGTTTCCTGACCCGGGCCTCAATATTCCTCGTCAGCCAGGATTCAACACGGCTTACAGGAACATGCAGACGTTGAAATTTCAGTATCTCACATTTGGAATCCCCTCACGTCCCTGACGTCATTTTGCCCGCAAACAACCGACTCGAATCATCCTTTGCAAGCTCCTGTCTCAACCAGCCAAAGCTCGTCATGTACCAGTTTAGAACTTGCTGGGGACCAGATCTGTCCCTTTACATGACGAGTTTATAACTAATTGAATTATGTTTATCGGAGACAAAATGCTCCCCCACTGTCACCTCATTCAGCTGCCCCGCCCCATTGCACACGAGTAAGTCGAAAATTTTCCTCTCCCTCGTAGTGCCATCTATGTATTTCCCAAAGAAACATTTTTGAACGCAAATAACAAATTGCACCCATTCTGAGCCCTCAGCACTATCGCGGTCATAATCTGTGTTTGTAAAGTTAAAATCCTCTACTATGACGAACCTGTTATTCTTGCAACTCTGCACAAGCTCCCTGAATGATTGTTCATTTCGTTCCCGTTGACTATTTAAGTGCGTATAGTACAACTACAGCAATGTGACCGTCCCCTTCTTATTTCGCAGCTCCAATCATAAAGCCTCAATGATCCTTCAGTAATTTCATCTCTGACTACTGCTGTGAAATTCCCCTTATTCCAAAATGCAACTTGCACTCCTCTTTCCTCCGCCTCTGTCCCACCTAAAACATCTGTACCTCAGAACGTTCAGCTGCCAGTCCTGTCCGTCCCTTCACCATGTTTCTGTGTTGACGACAATATCCCAGTCCCACGTGGTGTTCCAAGCCACAAGTTCATCCACCTTATCTGTCGGACCTCTCGCATTGAAATACATGCAATTTAATACAATTGTCTCTCTTTTCTCCCTGCCAGTAATGCCCATTTAACTTGCCATCACTGACTTCTGCATCACAATCCAGCAACTCATGTGCCTCCTCAATGCTCGGAATCCCACCCCCGGTCAAACTCGTTTTAGCCCACCCTCGTAGCACCAGCAAATATGTCTGCTGCATAGGATAGGCAGTCAGTCCTTTTTTCCCCAGAGTATAACTTTCAACGACTAGTGGGCACAGCATAAACATGAGATAGGTTATTGGTATTGGTTTATTCTAATTGACGATTTACCCAGGTACACTGAGAAATGTTCTTGCCTTCCATTCGTACAGATCAATTCATTACATGTTGAGGTAGTACAGTGTAAAATAATCAGAATACAGTGTCACAGCGACAGGGTAGTGCATTGCAGGCAGACATTAAGGTGTAAGTTCACAACAACGTGGATTGCGAGGTCCATAGGACACCTCATCGGAGAAGAGAACCGTTCAATATTTTCATAACAGTGGGGTAGAAGCTGTACTTGAACCTGGTGCTATGTGCCCTCATGCTCATGTATCTTCTGCCTGATTAGAGAGGGGAGAAAAGAGAATCACGCGGGTAAGTGGGGTATGTGATTCTGCTGGCTGCTTCACCACGGAAGCGAGACGTCTTGACAATGTTCATGGAGGGGAGCCTGGTTCCCACGATGTGCTGGGCTGTGTCCAGAATTCTCTGATGTTTTTTTTTCCGATCCCGGGAGGAGCAGTGGCCATACCAAGCCGTACTGCATCCAGATAGGATGCTCTATCTAGAACATAGAAAATAGAAAAAAAACTCCAGTACAATTCATGCCCTTCGGCCCACAAAGCATCGATAAAAGGGGGCATGTCAAATTGCTTTAGCCTCCTGAGAAAGTCGATGCGCTGGTGAGAGTTCTTGTCCGTGGCGTCCATGTATTTGGACCAGTACAGGCTACTGTTGATGTTCACTCCAAGGAAGGGGAAGTGTCAACCCTCTCTACCTCAGCACTATTGAAGAAGACAGATGCATGTTCACCGTCAGCTTTCCTAAAGTCAAGGACCGGCTCTTTGGTTTTATTACATTGAGGGAAAATTGGTGCCATGACACCATGTCTCTATCTCTTTTCTGTTCTCCGACTCATCGGTTTTTGAGATACTGCCTACTCCGGTGGTATCTCCTGCAAACCTAATGGAGTTAGAGTGGAATCTATCCACGCATTCATGAATAGATAGGGAGTAGAGTAGAGGGCTGAAGACGCAACCTTGTGGGACACCAGTTTTGAGAATAATCGTGTTGCTGCCTATCTTCACTGATTGGGATCTGTTGGTCAGGATGTAAAGGATCTAGTTGCAAAGGGAGTTGTTGAGTCCCAGGTCTCTAAGATTGGTGATGAGTTTGCTTGAATGTACGGTATTGAAGGCAGAGCTGCAGTCAATAAACAACAGTCTATGGTAGGTGCCTTTACTGTCCAGATGTTCCACAGACGAGTTTAGGGCCAGGGTGATGGCGTGTACTTCTTACCTGTTTCGGCGATTAGCGAATTGCAGGGGATGGAGGTTTACCAGGAGAAAGCAGTTAAACCGTGTTATGACCGGCCTCTCGAAGCACTTCATGATTGTGGGTATCAGAGGCATGGGTCAGTTGCCGTTAAATAAGCTTACCATGTTTTTCCAAGGTACCGACATGATAGTGGGAATCTCAGATTGATACAGGGAGATGTTAAAAATGTCTGCCAACACCCCCTACAGCTGATAAGCACAATATCTTAGGACACTGGCAGGGACACCATCTGGGCCAAATACTTTCCACCGGTTCACTCTCTGGAAGACTGATTTTCCGTCCTCGGCGGTGACCACGGGTTCAGTTCCATTGGATGCTGTCGGGGTGAGTCGTGAAAAACCAGTCACCTTATGTTCAAACCGTGCATAAAATGTGTTCACCTCATCAGGAATGGATGCGCTGTTGTTGGCAAGGCTGCCCTACTTCGCCTTTAGCCCCCCATAGCACGTAATCCCTGCCACAACTAATGGATTGTCTGGGATTCTATTTCCAATCGGTATTTTCTCTTTGCGTTGCTGATAGCTTTACGGAGGTCGTATATCGACTTCCCACTGAGGTCAGGATCACCTGATTGGAACATGGCAGTTCTCGACTTCAGTAAGGAGTGGATCTCCAGGTTCATCCCTGATTTCCGGTTTGAAACACTCGTATTGTCATCTTTGGTACGCAGTCCACAACAGACTTTCTGATAAAGTCTGTGATGGTGGTGACAGACTCATCAAAGCTGGCAGCTGAGTCATTGAACATGCACCAATCCACTTACTCAAAGTAGTCGTACAGAATCTTATTTATTTCCGCAGAACAGCACTGTCGATTTTCTGTGCAGGATCCTCCTGTTTCAGTTTCTGTTTGTCTGCAGGAAGGAACACAGACAGGTGGGCTGATTTAGCAAAGTGAGGGAGAGGGTTTGGTCGGAAGGTAACTTTCATGGTTGCAGAGCAATGCTAAAGGGTTTTCGGGCCCCTGGTGGGACAGAGTCCGTAATAGTTGTGCTTTGGTAACACACGCTTGAGGTTGGTCTGGTTGAAATATCCTGTAATAATGAAGATTTTAGGGTATCCTGCTTCAAGGTTGTTGAACAGAGAGTGCAGTTTATTGAGTGCAGGCTTCATGTCCGTCCGGCGTTGGATGTGGACTGCCATCAGGATAGCTGAATTGAACTCCCGTGGCAGGTAGTATGGTCGAAACTTCACCGTTGGTTATTCCAGGCAGGGTGAGCAGCAGCTCGCCAGAACCGTCACTCCCAGCACCACAAGTTATTGATTAAGAAGCAGACGCGTCCGCATCTAACCCTGGCCGAGGACGCTGTAAGGTCCATTCGGTGGATTGAGCAGCCTTCGTGTTGTATGGCACAGTCAGGTGAAGCAGGCGCAAGCCACATTCCCGTGAGACAAAGCACACAGCAGTCCCTCAGTTCTCATTGGTACGTCAGTCCTGCCCTTAGTTCAATAACATTTCTCTCAATAGCCTGGACGTTAGCTGATAGTATGCTTGGGAGTGGTGTCTTGTGTCCACGCTGTTTCAGCCTCACCTGGGGCACAGCCCTCTTACCACGCTTCTGAGGTAAGTGTCTGCGACAGGTCAATCCTGGCTGTCCTGGAATGGAGCCACCTGTTCAGTAATTGTTTCAGGACAGACATGAAAGACCTGGAGCGGATTCACCTAGACGGATAGGCAAGTGATGTCTTCTGGGCAAAGGATGTTTAAAGGAGATGCAGTGTACAAGTGTTATGACACAGAAAGTGGTGGGTGCCTCGCACGCGCTGCCGGGGGACTGTACAAGCAGATCCGCCAGTGAAGACTCAGAGAATTTTTCGTGGGCATTTGAATGAGCGGGGAATTAGGGTAAAGATAACATGATGGCATGTTGTACCAATTTAATTTTTCGAACCCCACCGCCCGTGGCTGACCACTGCTCCCTGTGTTCTGTCGGTACTTTCTCTGCTTCTCTCCTCTGGAATGCAGGCTGGAGGGGGGGGGGGTGGTGGGCGGGTGCTGAGTGTAATTGGCAATTGGTTTATTATTGTCACGTGTACCGAGACAGTGAAAAGCTTTTGTTTTTTTCCATCCAGACAGTTATTTCACCCACAAGTACATCAACGTAGTACAGAAGGAAACGCAGCAATAGAATCCAGATATGGTTCTCAAGTTAGGAAGTCACACATCACGGAAACAGGCCGTTCGGCGCAACTCGACCAAAAGACCCATCTAAGCTTGTCCATTTTGCCCGCGTTTGGCCCATATACCTCTCATGCCTTCCTGCCAATATGCCTATCGAAACGTCTTCAATGATAATCATGGCGCCGCTCAACCACTTCTTATCGCAGTTCTATCCATATGCCCACCACCCTCTGTATGAAACTGTTTCCTGTCAGGTTTCTATTAACTCTTTCACCTCTTACCTTAAACCTGCACCGTCTTGTTGGCAATTCCCCAGACATGGTAAAAATCTGTGTGCATGAGTGTTGCAGAGAAAGTGCATGCAGGAAGACACATGAAGTGCAAGGCCACGACGAGGTAGATTGAGAAATTCTTTTCACGTATGAGTTGTCCATTCAATAGTCTTAAAATAGGTACAGAAGCTGCCCTTGAGCCTGGTGGTGCGTGTTATCATGCGTTTGTATTCTCTGGACGATCGGAGAGAGGAGAAGAAAGAATGTCCGGTGTGGGACAGGTCCTTGATTATGTTAGCTGCTTCCCAGAGGCAGCGGAATTGTAGACAGAATCAGTGGAGTGGATGCTGGTATCTGTGATGGGCTGAGCTGCATTGGTAACTGATCCGACCTCCTACCTGCGGCGAGGGACGAGGTGAGGTAGATGAGGGTCTGCAGCAAGGAGAGAAGTGGCCGTGCGTTCGGAGCGGGGAGTGTTGTGTGTTTCTTGGACCTGGGGTGAAGAGGGACGCAATCGTCAGAGTATTTCACGATACTTCACAACTTAAGTTCACAGAGCTCTGCCTCCTAACCCCCTTATCGCTCTCCATCCCCTTCCCTCTCCATCTGTCGCTTCACCAACTCTCGCTGCCCATACGTCTCCCTCCCCACGCATCTGGTTACCCATCGTTTCACTCTCTTATCTCACTCTGTCCGTTTCTCTCACCACCAACACATCTTCCCCACTCACTCCAGTGCTTGATGAGTCGCTGCTGGTCCAGCTTGCCGCAATGGTCTTCCCTATGGAGGCCTGTCAGTAGGCAGTGTTCTGCACGGCCAACAGCGGTGTGCACGCTGCAATGAACTTGGTCATGTCCCACTTCGAAGAGCCAAATGTGTGTGGAAGGGGAGGAGGGAGGGAGTGACCTCCGACTCCATCCTGGCTTCCTCTGTCGCCAACACGCTCCCATTCAACAGACACTCTCCATTGCCACTGGACCTTATCTCTGTCGACTCCGACCCTCTTCCACGGTGCCCGAGACCCTCCCTCCCCCGGCCCTCCCTCCCTTTGTCCCGACAATTCCCCTTCCTCTAGACCGTCTCCCCTTCCCCAGCTAGACTCTACCCCCTCGGCCGGCCGGTTGTCCTTCACGCTGACATTCTCTCCGTCGCCCACCACCCTCTCTCCACCCACCTCTACCCGATAACCTTTCCACTGATAACTACCCGTCGCACACCATTCCATCCCCTCTCTCCCTCCCCATCCCCGAAACTCTCTCCCTCCCCGACCTCCTTTCTCCTACAACGTCACTCTATACCCCACCCCTCAACCTCCTCCTTGTTGTCCCATTCTCAAACCTCTTTACTTAACCTGACTCTTCTCTCTCTCGTCCCAGACTCTCTCCTCGCCCCCACGATCCCTTCCTGAACCACTCCTCTCCTCTCCCCGACTCCCCACTCTCCTTCCTCGCTCCTGACCCTCTCTGCCTTTGCTCTACCACCAGCTTTCGCTCACACGCCGGGATTGCCGACATCCATTGGACATACGAACTTATTTAAGTCATTCGACCCATCGAGTCTATTCCGCCACTCGATCATTGCTGGTTTATTTTTCACTCTCTACCCCATTCTCCTACCTTCACTTGTAACCTTTGACGCCCTTACCAATCCAGAACCTATCAACCTCCGCTTCATATACACCCAGTGACTTGGCTTCCACAGCCGTCTGAGGCAATGAATTCCACAAATTCACCACCCTCAGGCTGCAGAAACTCCTCCACATCTCAGTTACAAAGGGACATCTGTTTATTCTGAGGCTCTGCCCTCTGGTCCCATATTCTTCCACTACTGGGGACATCATGTCTGCGCCCACTCTATCCAGGCCTTTCAATATACCGTTTTGCCCTCCCTTCTCCCTTTTCATAATCAGAAAAGGCCATTCGGCCCACAATTGGGGTACAGACCACGAAGTAAATTGATCTCCTCGTATTTAGTGCGAACTCCTCCTAACACACGATTCCTATATCTCTGATACCGACCTGTTCATTTCACCGCCTAAATGCCTCTCAATCGCCATCATCACCAACACTTGCACTAGCATCACATTCCAGGCATCCACCACTGTGTGCTTAGAAAGAAAGCTACCTTACAACTAATTTAAACTTTCCCCTCTCTCCTTAAACCTCTAGACTATATCCTGCTGAATCCTTTGACAACTTTCGTCACTGTCCACAACGCCACCAGTCTCTGCGTCGTCATCAAACTTACGAAACAACCATTCTATATTTTCGTACAAGTCATTAATAAAGATCGGAAACCATCGCGGTGCCGAGACTAATCGCTGCGGAACGCCACGAGTCAAAGTCCTCCAGTCAGAATAACATCCCTCCAGCACTACCCTGCCTTCAATAGCCAACCTGGAGGAACCTGCCTGTCACCTTTCACCCATTCTCATTCTAACAATCACCCGAGGCTCCTGACTCCCCACTCTCCACTCTCCCACTTCTCTTTATATTTTGAATCCACACTGCTAATTCTTCGTGGATCCTATATTACTCTTCTCTCTCAGCCTACCACGAAGGACGTTGTCAAATGCCTTACGGGCATTATCTTCGTCACCCTCTCAGAAAGCTCATTCAAGTTTCCTGACTCGTTTTGTCTCTCCTAATCTCCAGTTTGAGTCCTTTGCTCCCCTCCTTGTGTTTCCAGATGGTGGGATTTGTCTGATTCTAACTTCCGATAGGTTACGCACGCTCCTCTGTGGTTTCCCGCTAAATTGAAAATTGAGATCTCCACTAGCAATCTCTTGGAGTAGCTCAGAATGTCGAGCGGAATCTAGCGGGGGTGGGTGGGGGTTGGGGAGGGAAATAAATATCAACATTTCGTGTAGGAACTCTGCACCAGGACTGATAGTGGAGAAGGAAGAAAGGTATAAGGAGAAGGGGAGTGGGGAGACCGAAGCCTCAGGTGATGGTTGGACTGAGAAGGGGTGAAAGGTGACGGTCAGGGTGCGCAAAGTACGGGAGGGTGAAATGGAGTAGGGAGACAATGGGAGGCGGGTGACGGATGCTGCCAAAAGAGGTAGCAAAAGCTGAAAAGGTTGTCGAGAAGATTTCCTGGACGTTGCCAGCTC
Source organism: Pristis pectinata (assembly GCF_009764475.1). Taxonomy (NCBI): domain Eukaryota; kingdom Metazoa; phylum Chordata; class Chondrichthyes; order Rhinopristiformes; family Pristidae; genus Pristis; species Pristis pectinata. The sequence continues at coordinate 22,683,492 of NC_067433.1, read as the reverse complement.
TCGAGGGTCTGAGTTATTGGGAGAGGTTGGGCAGTCGAGGACTTTCTTCCTTGGAGCTTTCTATATTGGGGGTGACATGATGGAGGAGTGTAAAATGACCACGGGTACAGACACGGTTAAAGCTCATTGTCTTTTTCCCAGTGAAAGAAAAGTAAAATCCAGAGGGAATAGGTTGTTATCAATTGAATAGGAATTAAGGGGCAGCTTTATCACGAAGAGAGTGGTTCGGAAATGGAATGAGCTACCAGACAAAGTAGGTGAGGCAGGAATATTATACACAAGTAATGTACAGTTCGGGAATTGTACAGGTGATAGACTTCAGAGGGATATGGGCCAAAAGTGGTCAAATGGACCAGGTTTGGTGGGCACACTGGTCTGCACAGACGGGTTGGGCCGAAGGGCCTGTTTCCATACAGTATTATTGTTTGACAGACTCTAAAACAAAGCAAAATGAGAGGCAGCTGGAGTGAGGAAGGGTGAGGCGAGGGTGAAAGTGGGAGACGGCAGCTGGTGGGAAATAAGCAGGAACACAAAGGGCTCCCAGTGCTGGACTCTGATAAGTAAAGGAGGTGCGAACGGGAAACATTTGGGGAGAGGTGTACGGCAGATGAGGGAGGTGGGGGATGCCTGTGGGTGAACTGTTCGTGCAGCGGGTGGATGGAAGCAGGGAAGGCAGAAGACAGGTGATGGGGCTGACGGGGCGGATGGGAAATGGGACCGCAGGAGGATCGTAAGTCGTAGAGGGGAATGGACAAAATACTCCAGAGATGAGGGTTATCTAAAACCGGAGAATGAAATCTTCATGACATTGCGTTGCAGACTCCTCAGGCGGAAAATTTGTGTTGAGCCTTACACTGGCGGTAGAGATGGCCGGGGACGGACAGGTTAGTGTGGGAATGGGAAGGGGAATTGGAATGGTATGTAACTGGGAGATCGGCATGGCCATTTCGGACGGATGATAGGTGCTCTGCGAAAAGGTCTCCCAGTCTGCGCTTTGCCTCGACGATCTCGGGGAAGACACATCGGGAGTCCCAAATACAGTTGTCCAAGTTTGTGGAGGCGCACATGAACCTTTGCCTCAGCTGGAAGGGCTGCTTGGCTCCCTGGATGATGGTCAGGAACGAGGGATAAAGACGTGTGTTACAGATGCTGCGACTGTGGGGAACGGGCCGGGAGTCAGTTGGGGATAGGCAGAGCCGGACGTCACGCTGGGAGTGGCCCTTACGGAAGTTGGAAAGACGCAGGGAGGAGAAAATGACAAATAAGCCTTTGTTACATGTCTCGTTATCCAAGGGTCCCGAGCCTTGCTATCTCCTTACTGGAACATTCCTGCCCAGAATTATGATCAGTTTGTTTTCAGACGACTTTCAGGTGTCTTATGTGTCCTTGCCCAATAACACCTGCTTCCAATCTACTCTCCCTATCTTATGCCTAATTATATTGTAACTTGCCTTCCTCTAATTAGCACATTCTCCCGTTGTGCAGACTTGACATTAATGCCCATCTTAAATCTAAATCAGTTATTATTACCATTTCCAAAATGCTCTCCCTCCGAAACACCAATCACTTGGCCAGGCCCGTTTTCAAATGCAATGGCGAGTATAACCTCTCCTCTACCGGAGTTATCTCAATCCTTACGCAAGAAACCCTTTTTGATACGCCTGAGAAATTCTGCCCCTTGTAAGCCTCCAGCAGTAAGGAAATCCCAGTCAATATTGTGGAAGTCAAATCTCACTGCGACCACGCTGTTGATTTTGCATCCTTATATAACCTGTTTACACATCTGTGCCTTCATCTCCCACTGGCTTTTGAGAGACCCATAGGACAACCTTATCAGTGATTGCACGTTCATTATTTTTGAGCACTCCACTATCTCCTGTGAGTGAAGTTGTGACGTTACAAACGATCGGAAGTGCAACGTGCGCACCGACCTGTTGCTTTAAGAGTCTGTCGGCTGAAGCGAACACTAACCTACCCGGTCGGAGGGGAGAACAATTGCACGCAGCACAGTTCTTTACAGACACTGTTCACCACTGACGTGACCAGCCTCAATTCCTTACCTGCGCAAATCCCCCACACCCCCAAAGCCTTTAACGTTCAAATATCGATTTATTGCCACTTAACTAAATCTAATGATACCTGGACAACCTTCTTGGGTCGTTAATTCCAGAGATAACGCCTCACTGAGAAAACAATTTTCGACACCTCAGTTTTACCGATTCAACACTTTATCTCGGAATTATGCTACGTTGCTGGAGACCTCCGGATGGTGAACACAGCTCAACATCTCCCCAATAACGACCCATTGGGATCGTTTCTCTTTGGTAATATCAATACTAATTCTTCCAAGCTCCAAGGTTCCGGAACAAACCTCTTTGTCTCTCTTGATTGCACAACCTGCTCACGTTTTTTAAGACGATTAGTTCGGCATCCAGCTTCCTCAAACGGAAATTTCAACGCCAATACTGAGAGCTTCACACTGTTAAAAGCAAAAAGGAATATATGCAAAGAAGAGATAAAATGGGCCGGTAGGGTCCAGTGACTATAATGTGAGAAAATTTCATAAAATACTTAAATGTGAAACCAGCGAATAACATCTGTACATGGCAAACTGTGGAGGCATAACGAGAAAGCTGGCATGATTCAATTGTAATGACAGGAAAGAAGACATTCCGAATATTTAAATAACTAATCTGCTGCTTATGAATTGATTAATCCCGCTAAGGCAAAAGAAATGTCAAGAATTCTTCGGATTCTATTTAGCTTGCTTGAGTTGTGATGTTTACTGAAGTTTGAAATAACATAACGAATAACCACAATAACACACTTCAATCCCATGTAATCTTTCCACTTGCGGCCTGTGACTACAGCATGCCGACCACGCCGTTCTAATCTGCGGTTTACCATTAGATGTACGAAGGTCCGAGGAGGACTGGGAAGGCCAAGATATCTGGAATGGCTTCTAAAGTGACGCGGCATTTCGATCCAAAAATACGTCACAATCCCCTGCAAATCTGACATCGACGCAGCCAGCGGTGTTAAGTGCTTCAAACAGGAAGTCGGCTATTACTTCTTTAGTTATTGGAAGAAAGGTTGATGGCATTCGTCGTAATTCACAGGTTCGCTGAACAAGAAAAGATACCGTTCATGTAAAGAAGAAATAAAGAGTAAGAGCTATGTTGCTAAGGATGTTAATATTCGATTTAATTAACTGCATCATATCATTCTGAAGTCGATGACTCCAATCGCTTAATGGAGACTACAATAAACAAGAGTCCCTACGGGAGTGGGATCGGTAAAGGACAATCTGGGCGATTGTACAATGATTTGCAAGAATGCAACTGCCTAACGAGGTTTATGATGGATAAAGACTGAACTGTCTCGGAGTCTTCGATCATGGAAGGGGACCTGAGAGGGATCTTTAAATTACGGTGTAGTTTCGTGGCTTAGACATGGATAATCTTCCTCCAGTGCTCGAGCATAACGGCCCCACTTGTTATAATTGTAAACTAGACACAACCACACATTTATCTCTCGGGGATCCATATTATTTATGAACATATGAAAACGCAGCAATCGTCACGGCGATGGAAGAAGGTTTCTCTTTCTCGCCCTCGGAATAATTAATGTCAACTTGTTCTATCTCTCAAGGAAATGAATCAAATAAACAATAACACATTCGATCGAAGTCTCTTTAGCAACAGCATGCTTAGAATTTAGATTCAAATTCAGTGGAAATATACTAAATTATAACGGAATTAAATCCTTAAAGGCGTGGGTCTTCATAAGCGCCGGATCAAGAATGTGCCACGATTGATCAATAGAGATTGACGTTGTGGAGACTGAAAGCAAAGATATGGGCTCAATATCCTGCCCTCTGATCGAAAAGGAACCGGATCAGCTGACGTAAAGTGTCGTCTCCTCCTTTCTCTCAACAAATATAACCCAGAGACACCATCGTGTTCGAAGTGGGCAGTGCATTTCACGAAACAGAGACAATACAGATGCCCTGCCCCCTCCATATGTACAACAGACACTATAAATCAGAACAGTCCGATTAGACCAGGATTTCTTTCCTTAAACTTCAGTTGTGTTTCTGTCGGCAAAAGCACCAGTTTCGATGGACATCTTGGTTCGTGTTGCGCCGAAGAGCCTATTTATGTCCTATATAATCTATGACACCATGACCCTACCACAGTTCCCTGCGCATATTTACTGCCACCAACTTTAATAGTCTGAAGCACATTTCGCCACCTCCAACAGTGTCAGTTAATCTCATGTTCGCCCGATAAGATAATATATATATGTCGCTGGTGCATAATTCTTCTGTACCGTTTCCTGTAGTAAACGGAATGAATTTGCAAGTGATGTGTAAATAGCAATATACTGAATATTAAGGACCTGCCTCTTAAGATTTGAGATGTATTTAAATAACGGCCTGCTACTAAAGATAGAATCTGGCCATATATCTGCCTCCGCTAACCGTATGATTGGCTTTGTTACATTAATGGCCAAACGATCCATTTTGCTTAAATGGAAGGATCCAATACCCCCTGCGACTCTTCAATGGTTCTCTCAAAATATATCATGTTTAAACTTGGAAGAAATTAGGATTGACACTGTTGATCCTTCGCTTAAATTTGAGGAAGTTTGGAATCCATTTATTCAATATCTTCACATGTTATAGATCCCCTTGTAATAACCTTTCAATTGAGAGGAATGGAGTTGACGACATAATACTGCTCTGTTTTCATTGAGAAATTTTAGTCCAGTTTTTTATCTGTTTTCTTTGGAATATTTTTCTTTAGCTTAGTTTGGTTTGATATATTGTTTATAATTTTTCTTATGTTTTAGTAATTTTTTTCTTTCTTTTAAATTTTATAATAAATCGTTTTCTTTTATATTATATTCATTCACTAGCAGATCGTTGGGTCCACAGATTTGTTTATACTTTGTTGTTCTTTATGATTTTCCATGTTATGATTGTTCTCCTGATCTCTTTGCATTACCTGTATAAACATTGATATATTAATCTGTATTAATTTGAAAACTAATTAAAAGATTTAAAAAGAAAAGAAAATAACGTCCTGCAAATTCAACATGTTATTTCCAAATAGTACTTGAAAACGCACCGGAATTATAATCCAATGTACATTTTTTTACACAGCTGACCATTTAATGTAACTAGGTATTCCACTCCATTCTTCAGCTCCTTCCTGCATTTCTTCTGCGTCAGTTCATAGATACACTAGTTGGTGCAGGTGCGGAGCATCTCCAACATAAACCGAAATTACTTCAGGATACATGTCGGCTGTTGACATACTTGTCTGTGTAGGCATAGCTTACGATTTGCCAATTACCGGAGTGTACGACATAGGGCATCATAGTAAAGTGAAACTGGATGACATAGCGAACAACTGGCTGGTCCGGAAGGTAAAAGAAACGGATTCAATGAAACTTCAATTAAATTAAGTACAGTATTGATTTAGTGGTACAAGGCAGAGGGGGGAGTGGAGGGTTCTTCTTTTCAGATAGGAGGAGTGTAACAAGTGGTGAGCCGCTGGGTTCGGTGCTGGGTCCCCTGTTGTGTGTCTTATATGTTGGTAATTTGGATGAGAACGTAGTTTACATGATTACTAAATTGACAGGTGAAACCTTCATTGGTGGTAGAGTGTACAGGAGCAAGGCTGTGTAGGATTTCAGCAAAATATTAACGTACAGGAAAGAGGGCAAGAGGATGGAGCATTGAACTTATTTACCAGGAGTGTAGTGATGTCGTTTGGGGTGATAAACCAGGTCAAAACATTCACAGTTAATGGCAAAGCAAGTTGAATAAATAACCTTGCGGTACAAGTAAACTGAGGGATTATATACTGCCAAGATGAGGTTAAACGCAAACTAGAGACACAGCGGCTTATATTCCACCTGGGTAGTGTATAACCCGGCGTCATTAGCATTGGATTCTCCAACATCCGGTAAATGCACCCGCACGTCCTCCTTATCCAGCGAGACCCCATCATCCTGTCTCTTGCCGCTCCTCCTCCATTTCTATCTGCTCATCACTCACACACTCCTCCCACTTGCTCCTCTCCTCCAATACTCCCATCTGCCCTCCCACCCCCCCCTCCCCCCGCTTCCCTTTCTTCCAAGCGGCACCTTCCTCTCCTATCAGATTCCTTCATCGTCAGGCCTGCGTCACTTCCAAGTTATCACCTCTCAGCTTCTGGAACTATTGCCACTTTCTCCTCCCCCACCTGTCAATCAGACAACCTCCCCACCCCACATGCAACCACATTTAGTTCGCCTGCTCTTGCTCCACCCTACCCATCGCCTTTTTATCCTGGCTAAATCTTCTCTATCTTTCTGTCCTGATGAAATGTTTTTGACCCGAAAGTCAACTGTCCATTTACCTGCACAGACTCTCCCTGACCTGCTGAGTCCCTCTCACCTTTCGTATTTTGCAGAAGTAAATGCTTGAGTTAAACAGTGTTTTCCAAAAATATCCAAAACAACATTGCACTTTTCGGTTATGTTTCACGCAGCACAGAATTTGTCAAGCAATCTACAGGTGTTCTGTATTTACCAGATTTTCCCCAAAGAAGACACATCCTCCCAGCATTATATGACCCCTGTTATGACCGCTTTCCGTTCCATAGATTCCCGTCAAGTACATCTACGCTTCCAACATCCGGTGTGCAAAGCACAGCTTTCCCAATCGTCCCGAACAGGAATATATTTCCCTTTGTCAGATATCTGGATTGTGATACCTTCTGAACGTGATTCAAAGGGAAGAGATAGTAAACCTGTCTCCATATGTTGTGCGAAAACACAAACAATAGTTACTATTGTATGACACACTGAAACACAAAGCTTTCCCGTGTGGAAACGAAAGGATCGTCGCACTGGCAGTGAAACAACGTTGACGCCCTTTCATAAGCTCGTCAATACAACGGAACAGAAGTCAAACCGGGTGCTGGAAACTGAAAGTAGAACAGGAACGTTGCAGAAATCGACAGCATCTGTGCAAAGGAAAACCTTCTAAGGTTTCAGATCGGAACCTTCATCGATCTGAGAAAGGGATACAGAAGATTAGTCCAAGTATTGGGGAAGATCAGGGAGGATGGAACAAAGGGGGTGTTTGTAATAGGACGAAATAATGTTCGACCAAGGAATGGAGAGTGAATCTCATTTTTCTGTGCAATGTGTTGCTAATGTTGGTAATTGTAGGTCACGTTTGTAGTCTGATGCCCTGATCAAAGTGGAATATACTAGATAACAGGAAATAGGGAGAATCGGACGTAATTTGTAACGAGATAATCATGATACTAACAGAGATAAAGAACGTGCAATTGGTAAATTGAAACTTGAGTCTTACATGTTGTAACTTGAACAATGCAATGCTGTTGTTCGAGCTGCATTGGGTCTCGTTATAACGGTACAGTAGGTCACAGACAAAGAATTCAGTGAGCGAGAGGGATGTTAACTCAAAATGACAATGGGAGTGAGCTGTTATAATTATGGACATTAATCTAAAAACCCTGACAGCAAATCGTGTTGCCTAGAGAATGAACATATGCAGTGAAATCCTTCAGTTGTGAGCAATTAATACAACAGATTTTCATCCTTAATCAAAGTTTATTGAAGCTACCGGTTTAAATATGACCCATTGTTGGGAATGACTGAATAGGAATTAAGTTTTCGATAAGAAATTTGAATCCCGCATAAGGAGTAAAGAGTGTGTCTCCCGTTCTCACTCCTATCGCCCTCTGTCGAGGACAAGGACTGTCGTTGAACACCAAGTTTGTCACTGCAACAGTAACGTTGGCAGTACCTATTATTTCGCTCGTATAGTTACCTTATTAAGCCAAATTTATGCTCTTTTAGTTGTAACAGCGAGTTCCTGATTGCAAACGATCTGACTTTAGGGTTTATGGTTCACACGGAAGCTGCAAACTTCTGAATATTTATTTGTAAACTGAACAAATGGCATTCAGCTTTATTTTCATTATTTACATAATTTCCCGCTGAATGTAAACACAAACTTCACTTCATGTTTTCAGTTCCTCTCTGAATTTCCTTTGCGTCAGTCCATATATACAGGTGTTGGTGCAGGAACTGAGGTACATTAACACAGTTCCACATTGTTGAAAGATGTATGACTGTTTATTTCAGTATTTGTTTGTGTAGGAATGATCCACCATTGGTCATTTCATTGAGTCTATTACATAAGGCATCCACAGTAATATGAAATTCACTGACATAGCGAACAACAGAATCATTGACTTTTCCGTTTTCCATCTCCGAATCATTTGGATTCTCACTGTTGCTCCAGGTCCCTGACGAATTTTATTTGCCGCATTTATGTGCCTGACCGTTAAACCGTTAAACAAAGGAATTAAACAAATTGGCAATATCGGCGTTGTGATACTGTCAAAGCACTTGTATGCTGTCCACGTGGGTGAAGTAAAGCATTCCAGTATTGGAACGCAACGCCAAAGCACATTGTCAATTATTACATAAGGCTCCACTGCAAACTAAAATGGCATACAACTCAAACAGCTCACTACACCCACTGTTGCAATGACTATTGTCGCTATTCTTTCGGTACAATATTTTTTACTGAGATTTTGTGAAGTAATCGCTATGCAGCGATCAGACGTGAAAGCAACAGTCAGACAAACGAAACAGTGCTTTCTTGCGACTTTAAAGGGGTTAGAGCACATACTGGAGTTAAGAGCAGGAAATGGGCGGACAAGTAGATTATATTAACCTGTCAACAACAATTGTAATGACGGCCACCATGAAATTGGCCGCTGCCATTCCCAGCAGGTATCGATTGATACATTCGGAGAGTCCACATTTTCCACGGGATAGCTTCACAATCGCCGTCAAGTTAACTGCAGTGAGAAAGCAAAGCAGAGAGTTATTTTTTAAAATTAAGAAATGTTTAAAGCAATCACTCTATTTGTCTTTAAGTAGAGTTGTTGAGGGCACTGGGCACGCACCTGTGAGTGCCGTCTTACAGAGCATCTCGACTGCAATTACCATGTCTGGATGAAAAGAACAGATCTGATTTGTACTCCCTGACGTGGAGATCGCTGGGAGGCAAGGAGTGAAGCAGATTCGATGGCGGGTACACCTCTGCAAAGCTCTATTACAGTATAGAAGAAATAACAGTAAAGAAGAGGCCGCGAGTACGCAACAGGTCACGCGTCACTTCTATAAAAATGGACAGACTTAAGCGTTCCGTTCGCCGACCCTTCATCTGAACTTGAAACCAGAGACAACGGATTAGTGTTGTGTTGCAGGCTGAGTGGGGTTGGGTGAAGAGAACAAAATGGCGATCTCTGATAGGATGAGGCCAGCATTGCCATGGAAATCAAGAACGTCGCCTGGTATCTGAGTTAATGCTGGGAATGAGGTGTTGGAAATGAGAAACGAAGAGAACGCAAGGGTTACAAATACAGAGCTGCCGTTTTCACCGGACAGCTGAGGTCTTCTAAATGAAGATAGGAAAATCAGAGACACTGTTTTAGATGGACGAGGTGCAGCATAACATATTGGTTCCGGAACAGGCAGGGAGGGCGAGTTACTTGAAGATAGAAAATACCACATTGAGTCCAAAAGACTACCATGTGCCCAGGCGAATATAACGTACTGTGCTCCAAGATTGCGTTGAGCCTCATCAGAAAATGGAATAAGGCCACAGCTGAACAGGTCGGGCAAAAGGGTGGGGGGGGGGAGGGAGGTTGGATGGATTATTAAAGTGTGTGGCAATAGAGGTTTCGTCTCCGTCGCAGAATGGAAGCTTTCGTCCGATGTCCCCTGTTGTTCTCCCACTTTGGAGAACTCTTTTTCTCCGTCTAAAGCAGAACGGGCCAGTCATCCATTTGTGATATCAGCTCATTTGTCATCTTTCCATTGACACAGAGTATTTCTGGCACATGCTGCAGTACTGGCTGTGTTCTCACTCTCTAATTGTCTTATTCCGTTGATTTTACAAGCGATGGTCAAAACGGTTTCTCCATCTAAAATTTCCCCTTAACCCAGCCGCCAAATAACCTCACTGCCAACAAACCAGGTGTTCGTTCCACTTATGGAGACACAACCTTTGTTCAATGTAAACCTCTCCATCCTCCCGGTAACCGGTATGAATTCTCTCCTGGCCATAGCGGATGAAGAGTTTTCGACCTCAAACGTTTAATATGCTTCACTTTCCACTTCCGTTGGCTGACGGACTGTGTGTTTCCAGCATGTTCTGTTTTGATCTTCATTTCCATGGAGCATCTGGACAGTAAAGACCCATACTTTAGAATGTTGTTTATTGATTACAGCTCTGCCTTCAATACAATAATCCCAGGTTAGCTTGTCACCAAACACCGAGACCTAGGACTCAATAACTCCCTCTGTAACTGGATCCTTGAGTTTCTAACAAACATACCGCAGTCAGTGAGGATAGGCAGCAATACCTCTAGCACCATTAGTCTCAACACTGGTGCCCCACGAGGCTGCGTCCTCAGCCCAAAACTTTACTCACTATACTCTCATGACTGTGTGACCAGATTCTGCTCTAACTCCATCTACAAATTTGCAGATGATAGCACCGTTGTAGGCCGTATCTCAAAGAGCGATGAGTCGGAGTACAGGAAGGAGATAGAGAGCTTAGTGGAATGTGTCATGACAACAACCTTTCCCTCAATGTCAACAAAACAAAAACCTGGTCATTGACTTCAGTAAAGGGGGCGGTGTACATGCACCTGTCTACATCAATGGTTCTGAGGTCGAGAGTGTTGAGAGCTTCAAGTTCCTGAGAGTGAATATCACCAACAGACTGTCCTGGTCAAATCACGTAGAAGATACGGTGAAGAAAGCTCACCAGCGCCTTAGTTTCTCATGAGGCTAAAGAATTTGATTTGTCCCCTTTGACTCTCACCATTTACAGATGCACATAGAAAGCAGCCTATCTGGATGTATCACGACTGGTACGCAACTGCTCTGCCCAGGCCGCAAGAAACTTCAGAAAGTCGTGGACACAGCCCAGTGCATTACGGACTCCACCTCCCCGTCTTTGCCTCTTGTTGTCTTGGTGAAGTAGCCAGCATAATCAAAGACCCACCCACCCAGATTCTCTCATCTCTCCTCTCCATCGGGTAGAAGATACAGGAGCCTGAAAGCATGTACCACCAGACTTAAGGACATTTCTATCCCACTGATACGACTATTGAACAGTTCCCTTTTACAATAAGATGGACTATGACCTCACCATCTACTTTGTCGTGACCTCGCACCTTATTGCACTGCACTTGCTCTGTAGCTGTGACACTTTACTCTGTACTCTTATTGTTTTTACCTGTCCTACATCAATGCACTCTGTATTGACTCAATTTAACTGCACTGTGCAATGAATTGACCTGTATGTTCGGTTTGGTAGACACGCTTTTCACTGTACCTCGGTACAAGTGACAATAGTAAATCAATAATCAATACCAATACGAGCTGACAGACTGTCTTTCTCTTTGGGAAGGATGGATTGAAACTACTGGGCAACAGAGGATGACCACTTTGCCCATTTTGTTCTTTTTCAATCCTTTTATTAGTTTTCAAATTAATACAGATTAATGCCTATAACATCGGTAATTATACACGTAATACGAAGAGATCGGGAGGACAATCATGGCATAGATAGTCATAAAGAATTTTAAAAAATCCAGGCCCCAGGGATTCTTAATAAACGAATATATTACAAAAAAAAATCAAGAAGAGAAAGAAAAAGATCTATTATATAAAAAACCCAAATCGAAAAAAAAATTATAAGAAAAAAAGAGACAAACTAAAAGAATTCAAAAGAAAAAAAATGGACTGATATTGCTCGATGAACAAAGAGCGTTATTAGGTCTTCATCTCCGCTCCTCTAAGTTCAAGGATTATTGAAAAGAGATCTAACTATGAAAATATTGAATAAATGGACTCGAAACTCCTCAAATTTAAGCGAAGAATCAACAGTGCCACTCCTAATTTTTTTCTAAGGTTAAACATGATAGAGTTTGAGAAAACCATTGAAAAGTAGTGGGAGGTATTGGATCCTGCCATTTGAACAAAATGGATCGGTTGGTCATTAAAGTAACAAAGGCAATCATATGACAAGCAGCAATAGATAAGTGGCCAGATTCCATTATTGGTAGCCCAAAGATTGCAGTGATTGGATGGGGTTGTAAATCAATATTCAATACAGTTGAAATAATGTTCAAAATGTCTTTCCAATATTTTTTTATAAAGAGGACAGTACCAAAACATATATGTCAGGGGAGCCACCTCCGAATTACATCTATCACATGTAGGATTTATAAAGTGATAAAAACGGGCTAACTTGTCCTTCGACATATGGGTCCTGTGAACCACCTTACATTGTATCAAAGAGTATCTGGCACAAATTGAAGATGTATTAACTAATTGAAAAATTTTCTTCCATGTCTGTGTGGGGTAAAAGTATCTGGAGTTCTCATACCCATTCATTCTTAATTTTAACAAGTGTCTCTGGACGTATTTCATAATTGGATCGTAGATTATTGTTGTGAAGCCCTTCTGATAGGAATTGAAGCCAATTTTTTTCCGTAATTTCATTTTTATATGGAGTCGGAAAAGAAGGCATAGTAACTTTTTTTAAAAAAATCTAATCTCTAAGTATCAGAGAAGTGTTATCTGGGCAAATTGTATTTATTAGACAACTGTTCAAATGATTAAAAGAACAGTTATCAATGACTAAATCACGAAAACATGTTATTCCTTTCATTTTCCATAAAGAAAAAGCTGCGTCGTTTCTGGATGGTTGAAAGAAAAAAATAGATTGAATAGGGCTTGATATGTTAAATTTATTCAATCGAAAGAATTTACGGAATTGAAACCATATTCGTATTTTATGTTTAACTATTGGCTTAGTCATATGTTCACTCAATTTAGCAAGTGCAAAAGGGAATGGGGCTAAGAAAATGGAAACTAATGGAAATCCTTGCACTGATTCATACTCAAGGTATACCCATTTGGGACATTGAACAACGTCTAAATCTTGGGCCCATAATATTAAATGTCTGATATTAATTGTCCAGTAATATAATCACAGGTTAAGCAAAGCCATGCCAACATGCTTTTTAAAATTTTGTAAATATTTCTTACTTAACCTTGGGTTTTTATTCTGCCATATAAATGAAAGAAATTTAGAATCAATAGTGTCAAAAAAGATTTCGGGATGAAAGTTGGAATCGCCTGAAATCGATATAAAGATTTTGGTAAAAAATTAATCTTAACCGCATTAATTCGGCCAATCAATGATAGAGATAATGGGGACCATTCGTAAATAATTGTTTAACGTGATCAATTAAAGGTAACAAGTTAACTTTAAACAGGTCCTTAAGGTTCTTGGTAATTTTAACACCCAAATAC